>NC_088701.1:3465000-3620000 GCF_028017835.1 Emys orbicularis | reverse complement strand
ACCCCCCAAACACCCCAATACAGCTCCTCACAGCCCCCCAAACAGCCCCAATACAGCTCCCCATAACCCCCCAAACACCCCAATACAGCACCTCATAGCCCCCCAAACACCCCAATACAGCTCCCCATAACCCCCCAATACAGCACCTCACAGCCCCCCAAACACCCCAATACAGCTCCCCATAACCCCCCAATACAGCACCTCACAGCCCCCCAAACACCCCAATACAGCTCCCCATAACCCCCCAATACAGCACCTCACAGCCCCCCAAACAGCCCCAATACAGCTCCCCATAACCCCCCAAACACCCCAATACAGCTCCCCATAACCCCCCAAACACCCCAATACACCCCCAATACAGCTCCTCATAGCCCCCCAAACACCCCAATACAGCTCCTCACAGCCCCCCAAACAGCCCCAATACAGCACCTCATAGCCCCCCAAACACCCCAATACACCCCCAATACAGCTCCTCACAGCCCCCCAAACAGCCCCAATACAGCACCTCATAGCCCCCCAAACACCCCAATACACCCCCAATACAGCTCCTCATAGCCCCCCAAACACCCCAATACACCCCCAATACAGCTCCTCACAGCCCCCCAAACACCCCAATACACCCCCAATACAGCTCCTCATAGCCCCCCAAACACCCCAATACAGCTCCTCATAGCCCCCCAAACACCCCAATACACCCCCAATACAGCTCCTCATAGCCCCCCAAACACCCCAATACAGCCCCACAATACAGCACCTCACAGCCCCCCAAACACCCCAATACAGCTCCCCGTAACCCCCCAAACACCCCAATACAGCTCCACAATACAGCACCCACAGCCCAATACACCCCCAATACAGCACCTCATAGCCCCCCAAACACCCCAATACAGCACCTCACAGCCCCCAAACACCCCAATACAGCTCCTCATAGCCCCCCAAACACCCCAATACAGCTCCACAATACAGCAACCACAGCCCCCCAATACAGCACCTCATAGCCCCCCAAACACCCCAATACAGCACCTCACAGCCCCCCAAACACCCCAATACACCCCCAATACAGCTCCTCATAGCCCCCAAACACCCCAATACAGCTCCCCATAGCCCCCCAAACACCCCAATACAGCCTCACAATACAGCACCCACAGGCCCCCAAACAAGCCCGAGTTTCTCTCTTTCTCTCGGTTTTAATAAAAGTTTTTCGAAGTTGGCAACTGAACAATCCAATAAACAGAACCAAGAGCTGGGGGCAGAGAGAGAGCAACAGACGGAGGGTGTGTGGGGCAGACGGACGGGGGGTCCAGGGATGTGGATGGAGGGGTGTGTGGGGCAGACGGATGGGGCGCCTGGGGGTGGGGCTGAAGGTGTGTGGGGCAGACGGATGGGGGTCCGGGGGTGGGGCTGGAGGGGTGTGTGGGGCAGACGGACGGGGCGCCTGGGGGTGGGGCTGGAGGGGTGTATGGGGCAGACGGACGGGGGGTCAGGAGGTGGGGCTGGAGGGTGTGTGGGGCAGAGGGATGGGGGGTCAGGAGGTGGAGCTGGAGGGTGTGTGGGGCAGATGGATGGGGGGTCCGGGGGTGGGGCTGGAGGGTGTGTGGGGCAGATGGACGGGGCGCCTGGGGGTGGGGCTGGAGGTGTGTGGGGCAGACAGATGGGGGGTCCGGGGATGGGGCTGGAGGGGTGTATGGGGCAGACGGATGGGGGGCCTGGGGTGGGGCTGGAGGGTGTGTGGGGCAGGCAGATGGGGGATCCGGAGGTGTGGCTGGACAGACAGGTTTCTGTGGGGCTGGAGAAGTCTTGCTGGGGGTCTGACCCACACGCGAGGCAGCAGCAGGAAGGGGTGAGTGGAGGAGGCGGGTGACGGGGGGCAGGAAGAGCCCAGGTCTATGGGGGAAGCTGCCCGCAGGAGGGGCCTGGCCCTGGCCCCCAAATGCCGCCGTTTCCTGGGCCAGGCTGGGGGGAGCAGAGACCCGCCCGGGGGCCCAGCGCTGGGCCCGGGACCCCTGCAGGATTTGCTCCCCACCCCTCCTGCTCTGTGTTGCCCGCCGGACCCAGACCCACCCCCGGGCGCCCGCCAGACCCAGACTAACCCCGCCGGGCCCAGACCCACCCCCGGGCACCTGCTGGGCCCAGACCCACCCCCGGGCGCCCGCCGGGCCCAGACCCACCCCTGGGCGCCTGCCAGACCCAGACTAACCCCGCTGGGCCCAGACCCACCCCCGGGCACCTGCCGGGCCCAGACCCAACCCCCGGGCGCCCATCGGGCCCAGAACAACCCCGCCGGGCCCAGACCAGCCCCACGGGCACCCGCCAGGCCCCGAGAGCAGGGGCTGGACCCGCCCCGGGTCAGGCCGTAGCGTAGGGGGGTGGGGTGGGGCGGCGCGGGAGCCAGCAGCGTGCCCGTGCCCATATCCAGGCTGCCTCCCTGGGCCCTGCCCCACCCCCTCTCGCCATGGGGCTGGCAGAAGGGGTTTGGCTGGCCCAGGGCCGGTTATGCCTGGCACAGGCGGGCGGGTGGTGTCCCTGGCACTGCCACCAGTCAGCCATGCCCCCAGGAGGGCACCAGGCCCCATCCCTGCTCCAGCCTCACAGGACAGTCACTGGGGCTGCACTTCCCTTGGCCAGGGCTAGGTGGCGCAGTGGGCTGAAGATGGGAGACCCCTTCCACCTTCTAAGTCTGGGGCTAGGAAATGAATCGCAAGGGAGCCCATCACCTGGGCCTCTGGGCGCCCCCGGCCACAGCGTGTCTGGTGCCCCTCACTCCTGACCCGCAGCCCCTGCTAGCCCAGCCCTGGGCTCCCCCAGCTCTGCTGGTGCCCCTCACTCCCGACCCGCAGCCCCTGCTAGCCCAGCCCCGGGCCCCCCCAGTTCTGCCGGTGCCCCTCACTCCCGACCCGCAACCCCCTGCTCTCCCAGCCCTGGGCTCCCCCAGCTCTGCCGGTGCCCCTCACTCCCGACCCGCAGCCCCCTGCTCTCCCAGCCCTGGGCTCCCCCAGCTCTGCCGGTGCCCCTCACTCCCGACCCACAGCCCCCTGCTCTCCCAGCCCTGGGCTCCCCCAGCTCTGCCGGTGCCCCTCACTGCCGACCCACAGCCCCCTGCTCTCCCAGCCCTGGGCCCTCTGCAGGGGGAGCTGTGGGTCTGTCGGCGGCACCTTGGCAGTGCCCCCCCTCTGCCCCTTCACTTTCATACACGCCTGCCGGGCCAGAGGGGAAATCAGACCCATCCCTTGCCCCGGGTGACACCCCTTGCCCAGGAAGGGCCGACGCTGCCCAGGGAGGTGCCAGGGGCCATGACGCCAGCTCAGCTGTGGGCCGGCCTGCGAGGGAGGCGGGGGGCAGGGGGCCAGCTGCTGTGAAAGGCCCTTTGTCTGCTGGCGGAGGTTATCCGAGGTAACCGCAGGATCGCGCCCGACCTTCTGTTCCACATTAGCGCTGGGGGGCCCGGCTCCTGCCCACTCGCTCCCGCCGCTGACCTACTTTCCGCCGGAGACGTGCCAAGGGGGCCTGGCTGCTCCCGCGCGGGCAGGGGCCACCCACCACCCCCTGCCCACAGAGGCCCTGTTCCCGGAGCAATGTTCTACCCCGCACTTTGCTAATGGAGGGGTCATATCCCATTGCACAGATGGGGAAACTGAGGCACGAGGGCAGGTAGGTCACACAGACCGTCAGAGGCAGATCTGAGGAACAGAACCCAGCCCCCTGCTCCAACCACTAGACCCCATTCCCCAGGCCCCACTCGGAACAGAGCCGGGCCTGAACCTGCCCAGACGGACAGAACCGAACCGAGAGCACCCCCTGCACAGCCAGAACAGACCCAGGACGGAGCTGAAGGGGAACCAGAACCGGGCCAAACAGAACAGAGCTGGGACCAGAACCAACCCCGGATCAGAACCCGTCTGGCCCCACAGAGCCAAACCAGGGCTTGAAGCCGCCCAAAGAGCCGGGCCGGGCCCGGAAGCGGGGCCCCAGGGCTAGAACCTGCCCAAAGAGCCGGGCCGGGCCCGGAACCGGGGCCCCAGGGCTAGAACCCGCCCAAAGAGCCGGGCCGGGCCCGGAACCGGGGCCCCGGGGCTAGAACCCGCCCAAAGAGCTGGGCCGGGCCCGGAACCGGGGCTCCGGGGCTAGAACCTGCCCAAAGAGCCGGGCCGGGCCCGGAACCGGGGCCCCGGGGCTAGAAGCCGCTCGAAGAGCCGAGCCGGGCCCGGAACAGGACTACCAGGGCTAGAACTGCCAGACAGCGAGTGCTGCCTGGCCTGGCCACGCTTCTGCTCCGCCACCGCGAGGAACGTCCCCACCCGTCACCAGCAGCAATAGCAGGGCCTTTATCTCCTCTCTGCAGAGCATGGCCAGGCGGGCACCCCCCGCCCCGGGGGAAGGGCAATGCTGGGTTGGCACGAAGCTACCAGGAGCCACCACTGTGCCCCCACTTTCTCCCTGCCCCCATCCCAGCTGGGCCTCATGCACTGGCCCCGGCAGCTGATAGGTGGGGGCCATAGGTGGGGGAGGCAGGGGCTCTCCGCGGGCGCATGACGTTCCTGGCCCGCTACAAAGGGGAAACTGAGGCACGGAGTGGGGAAAAGGTTTGCCCAAGATCCACTGAGTCAGAGGTGAGCCAGGAATACAGCCCCAGGGTTCTGACTCCCAGCCCTTCCCCCTGCTCTAACCACTAGACCCCATTCCCCCGATGTGCCATTCTTCTTAGGAAGGACTCCTGCCCTCTGTCTGAATCCGAGAGGTTGAAGAGCTACTCAGGGTTCTGTATAGGGGGTGTCCCATCCCTCAGGGGGCCGGACGGGGGGGTCCCCATTCTGCAGGGGGCCAGGCAAGGGGTGTCTTGTCCTGCAGGGGGCTAGGGGTCGGGGGGTCCCCATCCTGCAGGGGGCTGGGTGGGGGGTGTCCTGTCTTGCAGGGGGCTGTGGGTCGGGAGTGAGGGGCACCAGCGGTGCAGGGCTGGGCTAGCAGGGGGCTGCGCGTCAGGAGTGAGGGGCACCAGCGGTGCAGGGGGCACAGGGCTGAGATAGCAGGGGGCAGAGCAGCCCCTGCTGAGCCCCCACCCCGCTCCCTGCAGCACGGGCCCCCTAGCGCCAGGTGCGGGCACTGGCAGAGGAGGCCTCAGAGCTGGGCCAGTGCCCAGGCTGCCCGGGGGGGGGGGTGCAGCACCCTGAAGGTTAACGAAGAGTGGGGGCAGGGGGGGCTCTTGGGGGATTCCTGGCTAGGCCGTGACACCCCCTTCTCTGGCACAGCGGGAGGGGGGTTCGCAACTTTTTAGCCCCCGCACTGTTGCTAGTGGCAAAATTAAGAATAGAACCAGGAGTCCAGATTCCTACCCCCCCCCCCCACTGCCACTGTCACTGCCACTGCCACACCCACACCCTCCCACCTCAGAACCAAGGACGGGACCCTGGAGTCCTGGCTCCCAGCCCCCCACTCTAACCACCACTCCCCTCCCAGAGCCAGGCACAGAACCCTGGAGTCCTGGCTCCCAGCCCCCCACTCTAACCCCCACTCCCCTCCCAGAGCCAGGTACAGAACCCAGGAGTCCTGGCTCCCAGCCCACACTCAGCTGGGCTGGAAGGAAAGGAGATCACAGGGGCTCTGGGCCCAGTCTGTCCTGCGCCAGGCACTGGGTCCCAGTGCGCCCAGCCCAGCTCTCCTACACACCCCACGGAAGGCTGCCAACCGCCTCCGCAGGATGGCTCCACCCACCACCAAGATGCTGCCACCTCTGGGCTGGGAGGCAGCAGCTGCTTGCCAGCTGCCCAGCCAGGCTCCCCAAGCAATTTGGGACAGGAAGTGAAGGCAGAATCATGTCACCCAAGCGCCCGGAGGGGCTGCCAGCCGCGGGGGACTCGTCTCCCCTCCGTGTGCCGACGAGCTGCCAGCTCCACCACTCCGGGAAGGCAGCCAAGCAGGGAGGATTATTTTTATAAACCAGTAAAAGGCACGCGGGACTCAGGTAGACGGAGAAGCAGATGCACAGAGCGCAGTGGGGAATGGGGGGGAGCAGGGAGAGAAGCGAGGGGTGGATCTTCAAACTGACTTTCCGAGAAATGTCTCACTGAGCTCCTTTCCCGCCTTCCTGCCCCAAATTAGCAATTTCCAGCCCCCATGTGTCCAAAAATAGCACTTTCCAGCCCCCCATGTGTCTAAAATTAGCAGTTTCTAACCCCCATAAAATTAGTTTCTAGTCCCCCCCATATAAAAATGTCAGTTTCTAGCCCCCCCCCCATGCATCTAAAATTAGGAGTTCCCCCCCAAATCCAAAAGGGGCCATTATTCAGTGCAGTTCAACTGAGCTGGTTCATAAGCCATTCTTTGAATTCTCAGGAACCCCCAAACCTGCCTCCCCAATTTAAAAGGAGTAATTTCGCCCAATGAGAATTAATGGTTTCTTGCCCCCTGGCTGAATGTGGCAGTTTCTCAACCCCCCTGTGGGGTGAGCTCTGGAACAGATCCGCCATCTGGGGGGCATTTAGCCCAGCAGGCCTGGTCTCCTAGGATGAAGGGGCAGGAATTTGGGGTCCCACACTGCACCCCCAGCCCGCCCCTCAGCAGAGGGGCACCCCTGGTGCACCATGCCAGGTGGCAGAGCCGGAGCTCCCAGAAAACAGGCCACACGGCGCAGCTAATAGGAGGGTGGGAAACTCAAATTGCTTTTAATTAAGTGAACAACAGCAGCCCCACCCCCTCCCTGACACCAGGCAGGAGTCTGGAGAAAGCCACCGCCGCCTGCCATCGCCCCAGCACTGGGGCGACCGGATCGGGCCCAGGACACCTGGCTCCCAGCCCTGACCACTGCACCCCACTCCCCTCCCAGAGCGGGCAGAGAACCCAGGAGTCCTGGCTCCCAGCTCCCCGCCCTAACCACTACACTCCACTCCCAGAGCGAGCAGAGAACCCAGGAGTCCTGGCTCCCAGCTCCTCACCCTAACCATTCCCCTCCCCTCCCAGAGCAGGGAGAGAACCCAGGAGTCCTGGCTCCCAGCTCCCCGCCCTAACCATTCCCCTCCCCTCCCAGAGCAGGAAGAGAACCCAGGAGTCCTGGCTCCCAGCCCCCTGCTCTAGCCACTAGTCCCCACTCTGCCACGTTATCCCAGACTAAATCCATGGCTGAGGTGTGGGGCCTTTCCCCACAAGCCAGCTCTCCCCGCGCCAGCCCCTGCACCAGCCGAGCAATAAACGCGCCGATTCCAAGGAGATGAACCCAGTGAGGGGGCCGCAGCGCCCGGGACAGCGGGCGCGAGGTGCCAGCGGTGAGCCGCCCGCAGCCGCTGAGCAGAGTAGGGAACCGCCGGGCGCACATGGGCACTGATGCGCAGTGGCAAGTGTGAACAGACACCAGAGCCTCGGGCACGGAGCGCCGCCAAGGGGCTGGCAGGCTGCAGAGTGGGGCACGGGGTGGGGCACTGGCCAGCTGGGGGGCCGGGAGAATGGGAGATGGGGCCTTTCCCCTGAAGGGGGCGCCAGCTCCCATCCAGCCCCAGGGCGGGGACTGGCTGGCTCAGGGGTAGGGAAGGTCCCAGGGCTTTTCCCCACCACGTCACCAGGGAGAAACCCAGCCCAGGGCCCGTGTTAGGGCCATTCAGTGGCTCTTGGGTGAGACGAGTTTGGAGGGTCTCAGTCGCAGCCAATAGAGAGGCAAGTGCCCCACTGGAAGCCAACGCCAGAGCAGGCAGCTTTATCAGCAGCCTCCGGGACGGGAGTGGGGTCTAGTGGTTAGAGCAGGGGGGCAGGGAGCCAGGACTCCTGGGTTCTATCCCCAACTCTGGGAGGGGAGTGGGGTCTAGTGGTTAGAGCAGGGGGCTGGGAGCCAGGACTCCTGGGTTCTATCTCTGGGTGGGGAGTGGGGTCTAGTGGTTAGAACAGGGGGCTGGGCGCCAGGACTCCTGGGTTCTATCCCCGGCTCTGGAGGGGGAGTGGGGTCTAGTGGTTAGAACAGGGGGCTGGGCGCCAGGACTCCTGGGTTCTCTCTCTGGGAGGGGAGTGGGGTCTAGTGGTTAGAGCAGGGGGCTGGGAGCCAGGACTCCTGGGTTCTATCCCCGGCTCTGGAGGGGGAGTGGGGTCTAGTGGTTAGAACAGGGGGCTGGGCGCCAGGACTCCTGGGTTCTCTCTCTGGGAGGGGAGTGGGGTCTAGTGGTTAGAGCAGGGGGCTGGGAGCCAGGACTCCTGGGTTCTATCCCCGGCTATGGGGGGGGAGTGGGGTCTAGTGGTTAGAACAGGGGGCTGGGCGCCAGGACTCCTGGGTTCTCTCTCTGGGAGGGGAGTGGGGTCTAGTGGTTAGAGCAGGGGGCTGGGAGCCAGTCCCAGCATACGGCCGAGGAGAGCGAATGCGCCTGGCTCTGGGGAGCGGGGGCCACACACTCGCAGGCACCGAGAATTCACCCCCTCCTGCTGTGCAGCCCAGTGGGGGCCAGCGCCCCCCTGTGTCTGGAGTTCCCAGCTCTCCGCTGGCCCCATCCCCACAGCTCCCCAGCGGCTGGCGGCGTTTCCTGCTGCCGGCTAGGGGCCGAGTGGCACAGATTTACGAGCAGATGCCGGTGCGGGGCTGGTTGTAATTTTACCCCCCAATCGCAGCCTCCGGGGCTGGAAGCAATTTTCTCGTTAAAATCTCTGGGCTCCCTGTCGCTCCCCCCCAGCTCAGCCACAGCCCGGCTGACCCACACGTGAGGAGCAGATCGGGGGGGGGACTTCGCCCTGCAACCAACGTTTCCCCCCCCAGCAACCCCTGCTCTGTTCATTCCATGCCTGGGGCGCCGGCGGGGGCCAGTGCGTGTAATGAGCTTGGGGGGGTCTCAGCCCGTCCCTCCATGGCCCCTCTCAAGTAGCAGGCTGAGGGAGGAGGGGGCTGGAGGTGCAGTGGCTAGTGGGGGGTCTCGGGGCTGCGGGGGAAGGAGGGGGCAACTGGGCCGCAGCCACTGGGGGACGCACAAGGGATTGGGGGTGTCGGACACAGCACAACTGCAATGGGGTGGGAATGGGGACCATCAGGCAACTGTGAGATGGGGGGCTGAGGGAAGGACCCCAAGTCCCACTCCAGGTCCCCCCAAGCCAGCCAGTCCCCTGCCCTGGGGCCGGGTGGGCACTGGTGTGCCCTAGAGCGGAAAGGACTCATGTCCCACTCTGCACCTCCCAGAGCCAGACAGTATTGTGCACCACGGGGCCCCGGGCACTACCGTAATGCACCTAATACAGAACGTACAGCGCCCTGCACCACAGGGCCCCGGGCACTACCGTAATGTACCTAGGGTACTACCGTAATGTACCTAATACAGAGCGTACAGCGCCCTGCACCACAGGGCCCTGGGCACTACTGTAATGCACTTAATACAGAACGTACAGCGCCCTGCACCATGGGGCCCCAGGTGCTACCGTAATGCACCTAATACAATGTACAGAGCCCTGCACCACGGGGCCCCGGGCGCTACCATAATGTACCTAATACCTCACGTACAGCACCCTGCACCACGGGGCCCGGGCACTACAGTAATGTATCTAATAGAGAACGTACAGCGCCCTGCACCATGGGGTCCCAGGTGCTACTGTAATGCACCTGATACAGAACGTACAGCACTCTGCATCATGGGGTCCTGGGTGCTACCATAATGCACCGAATACCTAACATACAGTACCCTGCACCAAGGAGCCCCGGGTGCTACCGTAATGCACCTAATACAATGTACAGCGCCCTGCACCACAGGGTCCTGGGTGCTACCATAAGGTACCTAATACAGAATGTACAGCGCCCTGCACCATGCGGTGCTGCTCTACCACTGGCACGCCCAGGCACTGCTGTAAGACACCCTGCCCTTAGCTCGGCGTTTTCATCTGGAGAGCTGTGAGCACTTCCCTAAGGAGGTTGGTATTTTTAACCCTCTTTCACAGCTGGGGAAACTGAGGCACAGAGCGGTGACGTGACCTGATCGAGGTCATGGACCAGGTGAGGCAGGACTGGGACTAGAGCTCAGCTGTTCCAGCTCGCCACACCGAGGGCGCACAGGAGGGAATGGCAGAGCAGGAGATAGAACCCAGGAGTCTTGGCTGCCCCCCTCTGCTCTCCCCCCACGTCCCTCCCAGAGCCGGGGATCGAACCCAGGCGTCCTGCAGCCTAGCGTCTCCCCCCTCCCGACTCTGCATCACACTCTTTGCTCACAGCCAGGGGGTTAACTAGACCCCAGCTCCCCATGGGCGGGGGCAGCCCAGGGCTGGGTGGTGCCGGGGCAGGGCCCATCTGCTGGGTTTTTTTTCCTCTCCTGCTTTTTACAAACAACAAAACACTGAAAAATAAGCAACCTCCCCATGAGCGCCCCCTCCCCTCCCTCCCCCCACATACACCCCATAAGCAGGAACTTAAACCAGAGTCATGTTAAAAATCATCATAATTCAACCCCCCGGCAACGGGTGTGTTACGGAGCTTTGGGCTTTGTAATCTAGGGGCTTGGGCACTGGGCTGGGAGCCAGGACTCCTAGAGTCTAGGCCTGGCTCTGTCCCTGACCTGCTGTGTGTCCTTGGCCGAGTCCTGTGCCTGGGCTGTGCCTCGGTTTCCCCTCTCACCCTGTGCAGTGACGGGGACCCAATCTCGGCTGACGCTCTAGGTGCTACCGTAACATATCTAACAGCAACAAGGCTGCGGTGCAGCCGTGCCCAGCCGGCGAGCGCCCGACGCTGGCAGCTGCTCCGGACGCTAACCAGACCCGTGGGTGGGGTCCCTCTGGGGCCTTTGGAACGGACCAGCCCGCACCCAGGCCTTGGAGCTGTGGGGTCAGGTAACAGGAGCCAGCCCCACAGAGCCCAGCTCAGACGCCCTTCATCTGAGCCCCACATGCAGCGCCCCACCCACAGCCCCCTGCTAGCCCAGCCCTGGGCTCCCCCCAGCCCTGCCAGTGCCCCTCAATCCCAACCCGCAGCCCCCTGCTAGCCCAGCCCTGGGCTTCCCCCCAGCCCCGCCAGTGCCCCTCACTCCCGACCCACAGCCCCCTGCTAGCCCAGCCCTGCCCCCTGAGTTCTGCCAGTGCCCCTCACTCCTGACCCGCAGCCCCCTGCTAGCCCTGGGCTCCCCCCCAGCCCTGCCAGTGCCCCTCAATCCCAACCCGCAGCCCCCTGCTAGCCCAGCCCTGGGCTTCCCCCCAGCCCCGCCAGTGCCCCTCACTCCTGACCCGCAGCCCCCTGCTAGCCCTGGGCTGCCCCCCAACCCCGCCAGTGCCCCTCACTTCCGACCTGCAGCCCCCTGCTAGCCCAGCCCTGCCCCCCGAGTTCTGCCAGTGCCCCTCACTCCCGACCCGCAGCCCCCTGCTAGCCCAGCCCTGGGCTCCCCCCCAGCCCTGCCGGTGCCCCTCACTCCCGACCCGCAGCCCCCTGCTAGCCCAGCCCTGGGCTCCCCCCCAGCCCTGCCGGTGCCCCTCACTCCCGCCCCGCAGCCCCCCCCAGCGTCCCATAGCTGTGTTGCGGCTGTGTTGGGGGTGCTGGCGAGGTGTGGGGGGCTCGGCCAGGAGTGCAGCTCTCTGGCTATGCGGAGGCCGGGTTGAAGGGGCCGGTTAGGGGGAGCCAGCGAGGGAGCTCAGCAGAGGAAATACGCAAAGAATTCGCCTGGCTCGGGGCCAGCGGGTCAAAGGAACAAAGAGACAATTGTTTATCTTGGGTCCCGCGGGGCCCGCACGGCCCGGAGCGCTTTCCCGACCCGGACGCCAGGGTCCTCTGGGGAGGCCTGGACTCCCCCTACCCCAAAACAGCCCGAGGCTGGCCCCCCTCAGCAGCACAGGGAGCAGGACTTGGGGGGCTCTCGCTGTGTCTCTCCCCTCACCCAGCCCAGAGCTGAACCCCGAGGTGCACCACACTGAACCCAGCTCATGCCCCCCCACCCCGCCAAACTGCCCCAGCACCTCCACTCCTGGGGATCTCAGCATGCCGCAGCCCCCCCTGCTTCCACAGGGCATCGGCCTCCGTCCCCAGAGCCCAGCTGGCCCCTCCACCGGAGTCTAACAAACACAGAGCAGGACACCTGGGTTCTCTCCCCAGCTCTGGGAGGGGAGTGAGGCCTAGTGGTTAGAGCAGGGGGGCTGGGAGTAAGGACTCCTGGGTTCTCTCTCCAGCTCCCACTCACCCTGTCACCTGGAGCAAGGCCGTGCCTCAGTTTCCCCTTCCAGAAGGGGGCTCACAGAGGCAGGGGGGCAGCATGCTGTGGGGAGGGGGCTGTGTTGGAATCCGCAGCCTTGGCTCTGGGGGGCCGGGACTGCTCTGCTCGGGGCGGAGGTCTGGGGAGTTGCGGGGGGGAATGGGTCGGTTCAGAATCCAAAGTGCAAAAACAAAAGAGCCCCCTGGCCTCCCGCCCAGCCCCCGCTGGGCTCTGCCCAGAACCCCCTGCTTGTAGCCGGCCCCTGGGCTCTCTGTCCTGCCCTCCCCCCCCCCCCCCGACTCAGTCCAGCAGCTCCCCCAGCCGGCACTGCGCTGTTGGACGGGGGCGGGGGGGGGGGCAGCACTGGGCACTGCCAGAGCTCTTCAAGGTGCCGTGTTCCCCGTGCTGCATTTGGGAGTGGGGGACACTGAGGCACCAAGGGGAAGAGTGCACCTGCTGCTTCAGTGGCTAGGCGTGGAACCCAGGCATCCGGGCTCACACCCCTGGGCTAGTGAGTGGGGAGGCCCACGCACGGGACTGTCCTGAGGCCCCCCACCCCACTAACCCAGGGCTCATGGGACTGGCAGTCAAAGGGGCTGTGAGGTGGGGCAGGGCATGGGAGGGACCCCCAACACTCTCACACCCATCCCCCACACTGCTCTCGGCTGGTCCTACCCCACACGCCCGGGGGGTGGGTACGGGGTGTGTGTCAGGGGGTGGATGGATACAAGGTGTGTGTGTGGGGGGGTACAGGGGATGTGGATGGGTAGAAGGCGTGTGTAGGGGGTGGGTACAGGGGGGTGATGGGGAGGGATGGATACAGGGGGGTGTTGGGGGACGGATGGGTAGAAGGGGGTGTGGGGGATGGATACAGGGGGGTGTCAGGGGTGGATACAAGGGTGTGTCGGGGGTGGATGGGTAGAAGGGGGGTGTCGGGAGGTGGATACAGGGGGGTGTCAGGGGTGGATGGGTAGAAGGGGGTGTGGGGGATGGATACAGGGGTGTGTCTTGGGCTGGATACAGGGGGTGTCGGGGGTGGATGGGTAGAAGCGGTGTGTCGGGGGTGGATACAGGGGGTGTCGGGGGATGGATGGGGTAGAAGGGGTGTGTTGGGGGCTGGATATAGGGGGGTGTCGGGGGGTGGATACAGGGGGGTGTTGGGGGTGGATGGGTAGAAGGGGGTGTGGGGGATGGATACAGGGGTGTGTCGCGGGCTGGATACAGGGGGGTGTCAGGGGGTGGATGGGTAGAAGCGGGGTGTCGGGGGGTGGATACAGGGGTGTGTCGGGGGCTGGATACAGGCGGGTGTCGGGGGGTGGATGGGTAGAAGGGGTGTGGGGGTGGATACAGGGGGGTGTCGGGGGGTGGATGGGTAGAAGCGGGTGTGGGGGATGGATACAGGGGTGTGTCGGGGGGTGGATGGGTAGAAGCGGGGTGTCGGGGGTGGATACAGGGGGGTGTCGGGCATGGATGGGTAGAAGGGGGTGTAGGGGATGGATACAGGGATGTGTCGGGGGATGGATACAGGGGGGTGTCGGGGGGCGGATGGGTAGAAGGGATATGTTGGGGGCTGGATACAAGGGGGTGTCGGGCGTGGATGGGTAGAAAGGGGTGTGGGGAATGGATACAGGGGTGTGTCGGGGGCTGGATACAGGGGTGTGTCGGGGGCGGATGGGTAGAAGGGGGGTGTCGGGGGCTGGATAACCCCCTAGTGTATTTCAACGCTGGACCCTGGGGCAGGAGGGCCCCTCCGCGGAGCGCAGCCCCTGGCGCGGGAGGCGCTCATCGCTGGGGAAGCTGCGCTCCGGCTCGGAGGCGGCCAGCGCGTCTCCTCCCCCGGCCAGTCGATGGTGCCAAGGAGATAATTCAGTGGGTGAGGGCACGGCAGGGGCTGGGGCGCAGGCGGCTCCAGCCCACCAGGCTCTGCGGGACACTCCGAGGGATTTCAGGAAAACGGTGGGAAGTGTCGCTGGGCGCCCCGCGGGGCACTAACCCGTTCCCCAGCCTGCGAGAGCTGGGGGAAACCGCGCAGGCCGAAAGCCAGGCCCCCCCTCGGCCCCGGCTCCCCCACTCATCGAATCACCCAGCTGGCCCCGTTTTCTCCCATTTGAACCCCTGGGCGCTCGCCCAAGCAGCCCACGTTGCCCCGAGTCAGTTCCACTGGCCCTCGGACCCCGAAGGGGCGAGGGAGGGAACGGGGGAGGGCGCATCAAGGGTTAACGAGCTTGTTCCCCTCCCCTCCCCCGCAGGCTGTTGCTCTAACCTGGGGCCCTGTTGACACGGATTAGGCGGCGGGGTCAGGGGTCGCGACCTCGACAAGTGGAGCAATAAAGCGGCACGTGGCGGGCGCAGGGCGGGGGCGGGACGAGCCAGGGGCCCACAGCCCTTGCCCTGCCCACGCCGCCCTGGCCACCAGCCAGAACCAGCCCACGCTGGACTCTAGCGGCTCTGGGGGGGGAGCAGGGTCTAGTGGTTAGAGCAGGGGGGGCTGGGAGCCAGGACGCCTGGGTTCCACTCCTGATTGGCTGGTGGCCAGACCTAAGTGCTGGTCCCTCCCCGCGCCTTAGTTTCCCCTTCAGTAAACGAGGGGATAAGGACGCTGACCCCAATATGCACCAGATGCCGATGTGCTCGAGTGCCAGCCCAGCTGGTCTCTGCCCCTGACCCCCTGCCGGCTGCCACTCCAGTCACCCAGCCCCGGCTCTGCCTTCCACCCGAAAGTGCCTCGGCTCCCTCCCGGCCAGCCTGAGCCCCGGGGGCGGCACTGACAGGGCTCATTTACTAACAGCTTGCCAGGCCAAGGGTAAACTGAGGCAGAGAGAAGGTATGACTTGGCATGAATAGGTGACAGGGCTGGGAACAGAGACCAGGAGTCCTGACTCCCCGCCCCCCTGCTCTAACCGCTAGACTCCACTGCCCTCCCAGAGCTGGGCACAGAGCCCAGCGCCCCCCACCTCCGACAGCTCTGAGCACTAGAGGGCACTTCCTCAGCCCAGTCCCCAGCAAACCAGTGTCGAGTCCCCACCCCAGGGGCTGCTCATGGACAGCCCCCCGGCAACACCAGCACAGACAGCCCCCCTCCTGCCAGCCTGGGCAAAGACCCCAAATAATGGATCAACCTCCTGACACGCAGCCACCTGCTCGCCCAGCTCTGCCGGTGCCCCTCAATCCCGACCCCCAGCCCCCTGCTCGCCCGGCTCTGCCGGTGCCCCTCACTCCCGACCCCCAGCCCCCTGCTCGCCCGGCTCTGCCGGTGCCCCTCACTCCCGACCCGCAGCCCCCTGCTCGCCCGGCTCTGCCGGTGCCCCTCACTCCCGACCCCCAGCCCCCTGCTCGCCCGGCTCTGCCTGTGCCCTTCACTCCCGACCCCCAGCCCCCTGCTCGCCCGGCTCTGCCGGTGCCCCTCACTCCCGACCCCCAGCCCCCTGCTCGCCCGGCTCTGCCGGTGCCCCTCACTCCCGACCCCCAGCCCCCTGCTCGCCCGGCTCTGCCGGTGCCCCTCACTCCGGACCCCCAGCCCCCTGCTCGCCCGGCTCTGCCAGTGCCCCTCAATCCCGACCCCCAGTCCCCTGCTCGCCCGGCTCTGCCGGTGCCCCTCACTCCCAACCCGCAGCCCGCCCTTCCCCCGAGCGGAGACACCCTGCGGTGCTAGATACCGAAGCTGCCAGGTTGGGTTTAGACAGAGAACAGCAAACTCGGTGCACTTGTGATGGGGGCAGATGGGGTGCCGGGTCCGAAATGACAACAGTCTTGGCTACCCCTTCGTCTCCCCCGCGTTTCACCCCCTAGCGCCCACCCACAAGGCTGGCTTGAGAGCCCCAGTCGTCTCCGACTCGGGGCAGGACCCCCCCCAACTTTGCACCAAGAATGTGTCGTCTCCATTCCTGGGCCCACCCTGCCAGCACGCGGCCACCGCTAACTGTGTTCGGGTGGCCCCCCAGCTGCGAACCCCTCGGGCACTGGCAGGGCGGGTGGCGCGGGGGTGAATTCCCATATCCCAGAGTCAAAGGCCACAAGGGGTGACGGTGCTGGGGTGGGGGCTGGAGACAAGGCCCGTCACTGTGTGTCTCTGGGGCTGGGTTGTTCGGCCTGTCAGGCGTGTAGAGGGGGCCAGTGCAGCGGGGAGGAAGGATGTGCGGGGCGAAGAGGGGGGATGGTCTCGGCATTTTCTTGCACTAGCACAAGTGGTTTTAACATTGTCTCATCCAAGCCCCAGCCCCCCCCCCGCAGCACAGCGCCCCCTAGTGCCACGCTGGGGCAGTGGGTCAGCACTGACTGGGGGGAGAGCCCCGTACCCAGCCCCCCCGCAGCGCAGCGCCCCCTAGTGCCAAGCTGGGGCAGTGGGTCAGCACTGAGGGGTGAGAGCCCCCCACAACACCCCCCCTGCAGCACAGCGCCCCCTAGTGCCACGCTGGGGCAGTGGGTCAGCACTGAGGGGGGAGAGCCCCGTACCCAGCCCCCCCCGCAGCACAGCGCCCCCTAGTGCCACGCTGGGGCAGTGGGTCAGCACTGAGAGGGGAGAGCCAACTACCCAGCACCCCCAGCAGCACAGCGCCCCCTAGTGCCACGCTGGGGCAGTGGGTCAGCACTGACTGGGGGGAGAGCCCCCTACCCAGCCCTGCAGCGCCCCCTAGTGCCACGCTGGGGCAGTGGGTCAGCACTGACTGGGAATTTGTGGCATTATCCCCAAGGGAAATATCCCCCAAATCCCCTCCCCTCCCCCGCCTGTCGCCGGCAGAGCTCAGCAGAGGGGACGTGCATCCGAGCTCCCAGTGCCAGGGGATCTCTGGCTGCGTCACCAGGGGGGTGAGAGCCAGGGGCGGCATCGGGGAGCCCCGCACGGGACACTGCGGCCACTTCTGGGGGCCGAGGTTTGCGAGGGACATTGCCAGATCAGAGACGGGACAGAGAAGAGCCACAAAACGACTCGAGGGCTGGAGAAAGCACCCACCGGCCCTGCTCAGCGCTGCAGCTGGAGGGAGAGGGGCCATGGCCGCAGGGTGTCAGCACCGTCCCATGGCGCAGATCCCGGGGGCCAAGGGTCCTGGGGGCCAGTGGAGAGTGGCCGGGCGGGCGATTAGCCGGCGGATCAGACCCCAGGGAGCGGGGAGTCCCCCCCCCCCGGGTCGTCTCCAGGCCCGGCCCGGCCACCTCTCAGGAAGCTGGGCTCATTCGGGGCCCGTGGATGGATGGCTCTGGCCAGTGCCAGCCAGGAGGGCCGACTGGACTCTCTCCCGGCCCCTGGTGCCTCTGCCCCTGCCTCTCCGGCACGCCTCCTGCTGGGCCATGGCGAGCGGGACCCAACTCGCCGGGCTGAAGGGAGGGGCCTCTCTCCACATGGGCAGGGCCGAGTGCCCCCCGCCGCCTGCCTCGCCCACCACTCTGCACTCCCAGATGGCCCCTGGTGGAGCCCAGCAGCTGCTGCTCAGGGGAGCCGAGCGAGAGGCCCCCCGATGGCCCCAGATGGACGGTGGGGGTTGGGCAGAGCCTCAGCTCAGGACCTGCTTCCTAGCAGGGGCAGGGAGGGGCTCAGGGGCTGCCGGCTGCCTTGTGGGGTCAGGGGAAGCTTGGTTCCCTCGTCCCACTGCCTCCTCTGTTCTCCCCCCACCTCCCTCAACCCCTTCACAGCAAAACCTGCCCCCCCCCCAGCTGGGCTCCCCAGACACACAGGCCGAGCGAGCCCCCTGCACCCTGCTGCACACACACTGCACCCATCCGCGCCCGCGCTCCCTCTCGAGCCGCCCCGCCTGTGTCTCCTCATGCAACAGCCTGCCAGGGCCCTGGCGCTGGGCAGGGTGGCCGGGAAATACCCCCCCGCTGGCCTCTTGGCAGGTGCCGACCTGCTAACGAAGGGGAATTTTCTGCCCCGAGTCGAAAGGGGACGAGCGGCAGAAGCCAAAATCCACCTCCCCTGGCACCCAGCAAGTTCCAGCCTGCTCAGATCCCCCCCTCGGCCCACTGCTCTGCCACCTGGCCTGGCAGCAGCGGGCTCTGCCCAGGGGGCTCGCAGGGGCCTTTGGTCTGGAACGAGCCTCAGAATCCCAGGTGAGAGCCCCCCTCCCCCAGGGAATGGGGGGTTTGGGGAGGGAACCCGGGTACTAGGGGGAGTTCAGGGGTGTAGCCCCCTGCTGTCCCATCCATGGCTCCCCACGCAGCCCCCTGCCCTCCCAATCCTGCCGGTGCCCCTCACTCCCGACCCGCAGCCCCCTGCCCTCCCAATCCTGCCAGTGCCCCTCACTCCCGACCCGCAGCCCCCTGCCCTCCCAATCCTGCCAGTGCCCCTCACTCCCGACCCACAGCCCCCTGCCCTCCCAATCCTGCCAGTGCCCCTCACTCCCGACCCACAGCCCCTGCCCTCCCAATCCCAGTGCCCCTCACTCCCGACCCGCAGCCCCCTGCCCTCCCAATCCCAGTGCCCCTCACTCCCGACCCACAGCCCCCTGCCCTCCCAATCCCAGTGCCCCTCACTCCCGACCCGCAGCCCCCCCGCTAAAATGACGATGTCAAACCAGGCTGGTTTTGCACCAACCGGGAAACAGGAGGGTCTCTCATTGCCCCTTGTATCACTCAAACCGGTAGAGCCGAGTTCTTTCCCCAGACGTACCCTGGCCAGGACGTTACCACCCATCCCCACAACAGCCCAGCAATAAAACCTGCCTTAAGAATATACCGACTTCAGAAAATACCACTACCTTACACATGCCTGACGAAACAAATAAAAATACCATGTTAACAACGAAGGCTCCAGTTTTCAAAGGAGCCGTCCCAGACTAGTCACTGCCATACAATGTAAAGCACCGCCTTTAAAAAACTACTGCTTTAAAAAAATAGCTTCTTTCTGAAATAAAGATACCACCTTAAACAACTAAAATACCACCTTAAAATAATAAAATACCATCTTAAAATACAGTCTTAAATGAATAAAATATCACCTCAAATTGTATACCACTTATACAATTAAAAATACCACCCTAAAATACCTCCTTAGATGGATAGAAATAGCACCTTGACATAATATACCACATTGAAATACCTCTTTAAATGAATAAAAATGCCACCTTAAAAAAATAAAAATACTACCTTAAAAGAAAAAAATACCACCTTAAAAATACCACCTTAAATAAAAATACCACCTTAAAATGCTGCCTTTAAAGAAATTAAAATGCCACCTCCAAAATGATTTTAAAAAACACCTTAAAAAGTCGCACTTGACCAGAGGGCACAGCCAGCCGGGGGGGAGGGGTTGCAGCTGTGCCCGCTCTGCATTTGAAGCATTTTGCAGCGGCTGGCTCTTCTCTGCCCCTTGCTCCTCTGCGGCCAGCCTGGCACGGCTGCCCAATAGCGGCCCTTGTGCCTGCCCGTGGCCTCCTCGGCGCAGGTCGATGGCAAGGCCGGTGGGTTCAGAAAGGGAGAGCGCACGGTGGCCTCAGCCCCGCGCAGAGCCACAGGGGGCCCAAGCTGGCACTGGCTTGTCAGCAGAGCCAGGGCGCCTTGCCCAGCATGCTGCCGCCCCCACCCATTTCGGGTGCCAAGCAGGCCGGGGACTGGGGCGGCCACACAAATGCCAGGTTCCGAAATTCAACGCAAACTTTACTAGAGAGCCACCTCCCGGACTCAGCCTGGGCCACAACCCCGTTCCCACGCCGCCAGCCCCGGCAGAACTGTGCAGCTGGACCACTAAGCACGGCTCTGTCCTCCTGGGCCGGGGAAAGCCGGGGCGTGGGGGCTTCTCCGGCCCTGGGAATCTGGCAAAGCAGGTGGACCGGTTCCTAGTGCAAACTGGATCGGGCTCAGGGCCCGGCGGCTCCGGCAGATCTCTGGCCTTCGTATCTAGGACGTGAACACTCCCTGGCTGCCCTGCTCTGCAAGCTGACTGCAAACCTGGGAGCTGGGGTGCTTGGCGGGGGGGGGCCCAACGGATGGGATCTAGGACAACGCACACCTGCCGCCCCACCCTGATGCCCAGCCGGGGCTCAGGTGTCCCTGCTCGGCCCGGCCGGGTTAGGAGAGGTAGCAGTGAGGGGCAGGAGGTACTGGCACTCCCCTGGCAGCGTAACCCAGGGGACAGAGCACTGGACTGGAACTCGGGAGACCCGAGATCTGTTCTTGGCTCGGCCACTGGCCTGCGGGGTGACCTCGGGCAAGTCGCTGCCCCGCTCCGCGCCTCGGGTTCCCCACCGGCCCCCCCTTTGTGATGCTCCAGCTGCTCAGAGCAAGGGGTGGTTGGTACGGCAAGGTCCGAGCCCCGGAGAGATCGCCCCGACACACACGCTCGCGCGGGCACCGCTGAGAGCCGAGCTAGCAGGGAGCCCGTCCGCTCCGGTGCCCGTGGCATTCCAGGGCCGCAGACGGCGCATCAGGTGGCGGGGGCAGCTGCTTGCCCGGGAACTCTCCGGGGGCCGTGTTGTCGCCACGCACCTCTGCCGGCAGCTGGCGAGCCCTGGGAAAGGGGCCGGCCGCTAAGAGCAGCAGCGAACACCTGCTAACAGCCCCGCTCCTACGCGCCGCCGGGGCACTCGTGCAGCCAGACGGCCTGAGGGGAGCCCTGCGAGGGGAGCTGACGCCCAGCCAAGCAGCAAAATCCACAGGGCCAGGCCCGGGAAAGCAGGGGGCTGCTGGGGAGCAAAGGGGGCACTGGCTCCCCCCATGCAAGGAAGGGTTGTGTGTGAGACACGCCCAGACGGGGGGGGGGGGGGGTTGTGTGTCTCAGCAGCTGTCCGTGTGCACGCGTGACTCTGCGCATGTGTCTCCACCCCACCGCTCCTCAGCCAGAGCGGGGCGCCTCTGCCCCCCTGCGGCTTTTGTCTCGGTGTCTTTGCGGGCGTTGGCGCGCGGAGCGCTGGGCCAGAACACGTGATGTTAGCGTGTTAGGTGGGCATGTGTCTCCATGGCATCTCTGTGCCCGGGGGGATACTGCCCCCTCTTCCATACAGCTCCCAGCTCAGCCCCCATCCACCCCCAGCCTCACACTCCCCCAAAGGAGACGTCGTTGCTTGGGTGATGCATGGCACTTGTGAAGCCTGGCTCGGAAACGCACCCCCTGGACTTTCCCCTGCAGGTGGCCGGCCCAGCTCCGACCCTGGTGGGCGCTTCTGAAAGTCGCCCTGTGTCTCGGGCGGAGGGAGGTGAACCGAGTTGGCTGGATCTCAGTCCAGCTCCCAGCAGGACAAGGCAGCCAAACGCCATATCCCTGCAGCAGCGAGGCCAGGGCCGGCTCCGCTTTCCCTTGAGAGACACACGGAAGCTTCCACCCCTGGGCTACTGAGCCAGCCCCCTTAGCCAGCACATCCCTGCTTCAAATCCTGTTCTTAAAGCGACACCTGCTGCTTCGGAGCCTGACCCTGACGCTGGGCATGTCCAAGCGCCTCTCTCTGTGCCCAAAGAAAGCTCTCTAGGGCAGCTGATTGCTAACGCACCAGGCCGGCCCCGCACAAACTGCCGGTGCGCTAACCCTGGTCACCACCCAGCTACGTGAAGCACCTTCGGGGTGCCGGGGTTCATCGGGGAATGCTCAGAGAACGGCAGGGATCTTTTATAGCCCATATTCTTCTTGCTGCTTTGTCAATAGCCGAGAAACCACAGCCCCACGTGCTAAGGGGGCCGCTTTCATCGCATCTCTACAGGAGTAGAGCAAAAAAATCGTAACTCGTAGGAGGGAGCCAGATGTACAGAGAAGCAACAGCTCTGCTTTGCACCTCCGTTGACATGGGGAAAATCGGGTGTCACCCCACTCAAGCCAAGGAAGATCGCCCAGGATTAAGGCTAGTGTGAAACGAGATCAGAATCTGCCCCTAGTGTTTCATTCCTATCTCACGCCGGTTAAACACAAGCAACTCCATTAGTTTCAAGGCCGACCGTCCGAATACACCCAATGCAAAGGTTAGATCCGATCCTAGATACACATTTAACCCGCAGCGGCTTTTCGTGGCATTCTAATGAGATATTGAGCCACATTGTCAGAGCGGTTCCCATCCGGAATATCAGCAATTTTGTGCCATGCCCTACTGGGCTAGATTTGTGGATAGATTTAGATACAGGACACCTCATGCTCCAGAAAGGCGAAGGATTTTGCATTAAGTGGGGCCATATCTTTTGTGTTACAAATTATTTCTATGGGATGGTAAAAAAGATATCAATAATACATGCCAGTACATGATGGCAGCATTCTAATAGAGAGATGATACTTTTGTACCATATTATAGACATATTTTGTAACACGAAAGATATGGCCAGCTTATAGACATGAGATTTATATTATGTAGAGATAATATATAAATCAAATAAATATATAGATGCAGTTTTGCTGAAATCTAAACTTTTCATGAAAATGTCAATTTCAATGACATTTTTATGAGAAAGTGTCAAAACGAATCAGTTCAACTTTCTTGTTTCATTTTAATAATCCTGAAACGTTTTCTTTCAACTTTTTTTCCCTTCATGTCATGTTGGCTTTTCTATTCTATTAAAATATTAGATTTAATACTGTAGCATAATGTTTCAACATTACCAACATGAAACCTTATCGAAATTAAACAATTCAACATTATTTAACCAGAACATTCTCATGTTCCTGAACTGAAATTTTTTGGCCTTTCTGCACCACAAGAAATTGCAAATGTCCAACTTTTACATTCTGATTCAGAACGAAAACAACTTTTGGAACTTCCTGCTGAAGGAAAATTCTGTTTTTCAGACAGCTTTAATTTCTCTCTCTCTCTCTCTCTCTCTCTCTCTCTCTCTCTCACACACACACACACTACATGAGGTAGGCATTATATCATATGATTCACAGCTTTTGTCTCAGACTTGTGATCTGTATTATATCACTGGAGTAGATTCCAGGGGCAGGATCTACCGTATCGAATTCCTGGTCCATTTACCGCCACACTCGTGGGTTTGAATTGTGCCGGCGTTCTCATGCCGGATTGCATTCTCCCAAGAAGCATGCCAGCATTATTCTCTGCCATGGTTTTCTCAGGTGGCGATTTCATATCTGCAGTCTGCGTTTTGATCAGCGGCTGCTGATACCGCCTGGGCGCGTAGGCGGATTGAGTGCATCAAAGCCACGGAGCGTGTGGACCATACCGGCAGGGTACTGGGCTATATTTTTAACTTGCCACGCTCAGCATTATTGTGGCTTATTCATGTATGTGCCCAAAGGTATACTTGGAACTTTAGAAGGCGAATGGTTCTACCTTAAAGAACCTAATAGCCTGACCCTGCAAACATTTCCCACCCGGATTGATGGAACTCCTCACCCAGGAAGCACTACACCTGGTAGGACGTGCTGGATCCCTAGGGACCGGCTTACGTTCGGGATGATATTAATGCCGTGCCTTTCTGTACACCTGGCAAAGACAGAGCCTGAATCTGCCATGCTCCTGCACTCCAAAGCCACCTCAGTGGCATCCAGGCGTCCCACCCTGCCTGCCAGCACCGGCCTGCTGCAGCCAGATGCGCCCGCGAGGGTGGCGATGGAAGCTCCCTTGCTCTCCCACCATGCCGCCGGCGTGGCTCAGGCCTGGCGCTGTGGCACCGAGCGGCTGAAGTCAGCCCTGGATGGAATGGGCTGATCGTCAGGGAGCACCCACTGATGGCAACGGGAGCCGCAGATGCTCTGAAAAGCAGCCCATTTTATTCAGGGGTCTCACTCAAAGCCCCCAAGTTCGCCCTACGGAAACCCAGGGCCTGGCGCTCAGAAGGGCATCACCCGCTCAGGTGGGGCCAGAGGGCCAAGCGGCTCCAAGCTCCCACACCAGCAGAACCCGCCTAGCTTGGGCCCTGCCTCTTCGGAAAATCCAGCCATTACGTGAGCTCCAGGAGCTGTCGGGCCAGGGGAAACCCGGCCCTTGCTTAGGAGCCGACGGGGAGCAGGCTTCTCTGGAAGCTTCAGCCCTGACGGTAGAGGCTGGGAAATCTGGCCCCAATGGGGCCTTTTCCGCACACATCTGAGCATCCACAAAGCCCGGCCAATGCCCAGGGGAGTAACTCCACCCTCCCCAGATCCAGCCCACGGTGCTCCTTGCACAAGACCACGCGGAGCCAGTTCAGCTGCGAAGTCCGGAGTGAAGGCAATTCACACGAGTGATCTGAAATGTACGCAGTGGTGTAACCCGTGGCATGCGCCCAACCCAGGGTCCGTGTGCACACGCAAACACAGCCCAGAAGAGCCCCACAAAGGGATCCGGGGGTCAGAAAAGCTGACGGAATTGGGCTTGTTTAGTCTGGAGAGGATGGAGGGGGGCTGATAACTCTGCCCATAGGTGAAGGGCTGCTATAAAGAGGACGGGGATCAATTGTTCTCCATGGCCACTGAGGGCGGGACAAGAAGCACTGGGCTTCATCTGCAGCGAGGGAGATGGAGGTTAGACATTCGGGAAAGCTAACTGAGCACTGCCCGGGTGACCGAGGCCCTGGCAGGGGAGGGTTTTAAGAGCAGGGCAGACAAACCCCTGTCAGGAACAGGTTTATTTGGTCCTGCCTCGGTGCGGGGCCATGGGCCAGATGATCTCTCGAGGTCCCTTCCAGCGACGAGCGCCCGCAGGTCTAGGCACACGCGGAGACCCTCAGGGCAGATCACCACTGCAGCAAAAGGGGTGTCCTTAACTCAGGTGAAAACCGCAGGGAAGGTGCAGCAAGGGAGCTTTTAACTCGGGTTCACGCCTAGGGCGAGCAGACAGCAAGGGTGATAAATCGGGACAATCCACCGTCACCATCTCAGCCCCACAAGAAAAGAGAGCAAGCGCTGTGGCCCTCCGTGGCACGGAGAGGAAGGGGTTAACACCCAGCTCTCGAGCTTAGCAAATGGCTCCCCAGATCTGGTGATTGTCTTGCAGCCCCAGCTGCCGGAGTCATGTGAGGATGCGGGAATTGCAGGATACACATCATAATCACAAACTAGTGCTTATCTAGGGCTTTGAGGCCATAGATCTCGAAGCTCTTTACAACGGAGGCAGGATCGTTAACCTCCATGTTACATATGGGGAAACTGAGGCACAGGCAAGTTTAATTATTTTTACTTCCAGAGAGAAAAGCCAACAAACCCAGCAGTGAGGCCAGCCCAGGGCTGAGAGCTCCTTGGGGACTATCAGGGAGGGAGTGGCCTGGGGTTGGGGCAATCCACTCTGCTCCCCCAGCTCATCAGCCCCGGGAATGGCCCAAGGGGTATCAACTAAGAGCAAAGGGCTGGACAGAGAGGTGGTGGCAGGCTGCCGAACGGCCTATTACGTGAGACACTGACCCAGCCCTGGGCATATCACCAGAAAAGAAACAGCAGGGCACAATCCGGCCCTGGCCAAGCTAAACCAACAGGTCTTTGCACGCTCGAAGCAGCAGTGCCCCGAAATACGATGCTCACCAGGCAAATTCCCGTCTCCTGGCACTGCAAAGAAAAACAAGGCTCCCTTGGCTATTTTTACAATTTGATGGATTTTTAAATTTAGCTGCCTGCTCCCAAGTGCTGGCTGGGCCTTTTAAAGACTCTGTCGTTTTTGTCCTTTTTCTTGGAAATTCACGCGGTGATAACACAGCCCCCACAGCCGGCTGAAGAATCAGGGATACAAATAGAATCTCAGGGCAGCCACCTCTCGCGATTGTATTGTGAGTCTTGCCCTGGCTGGTGTTTCTCTAAAAGCCCCAGCTGCTGGAGTCACGTGGTGATGTGAGAATCAAAGCTTTCATGACAAGTAAACTATAACAAGACTATTAATTCCCTAGCTCTTATCTAGCACTTTTCACCTGGCAATCTCTATGCGCGTTACAAAGCAGCATGGTCCCCATTGTACAGTGGGGAAACTGAGGCACAGGAGGGCAAAGTGACTTGCCCAAGGTCACCCAGCAGGCCAGTGGCAGTGCCGGGAACAGGACTTGGGAAAAGTTCACCCAGTCCCAACTTGGTCGGAGAGCAAACAAAGGGAACCCCCGATTTATTATTTCTTAACATCATCGATTGTAAGGGGCAGACAGGACCCACATTGAGCCTGTCACTTCTAGCTGCGGTGTTGCCAATGATCTCGCTATACTGGGTGGGTGTTTTTAAATCCCCAGCTCCTGGAGTCCTGGGATAAAGTGAGGCTCTCGGCTTTCATCTAACAAAAAACAGATGTTTCTAGGCCTTGTCAGTGCAGAGACAAGCTTGAAAATGTGAATTGGCTGCAGCTGTAAAGGCCCAACCCCAAAGGGAAAGAAAAAACCCCTCCACTTAATTATTTGTAAAGAAATCTCATGATTTTAACGCCAATCTCACAATTTTCTGCTGGGGAGCCCGGCCGCTGGGGCTGGGGCTTCGGCAGATCTTCCAGAATCATGGCCAGCCAGGACTGGTTTTAAACATCTTGTTAGTTTTTGTGGGCCTGACTCATGACTTTTGATCACTTGGTGCAGAGGACACAGGAGTTTGGGGCCCAGTCTCCGGCTCTCCCCTCCTGATCTCAGCGGCGCTTGCTTTCCACGTATCCAGAAGTACATTCCACCCGCTAATGATTTATCAGCATTGGTTATAAATAGGCTTGGCAGAATTCAGTTTTTTGTATCATTTTCGATAGAATATGAATGTTTATTTTTAAGCCTTTTTTCTATTTTTTATCAAGTTAAATGTTCACAGTTGTGCAAAATTACGAGTTTTAGCATTTTTCTTTTTGTATTTTCATCCATTTAAATTTTCAGAGTTGTGGGAAATCAGGGGGGACAATCGGGGGGGAAGCCCAATCAATAATTATATAATGACAGGAGATGCTAAGATTCAAAGAGTTAAAGCTTTCTAACCGTTAAAACACAAACTGTCATCATCATAATCCACATCTCCAAAGTAAATATCCTTAAAGAAAACTTTCATATGTTCTCACGCAGCCGTCCTCATACTTGGCCTTGCTGCCAATTTCGAGGATCGTCGATAGAAACATTTTTTCTGCGAAATCGACGCTTACCGACACTTGCTGATAAAAGTCAAATCCTTCCAAGTCTAGTTGTAAGCCACAGTGGCAAGCGCCCACACGGCCGCAACCCATTCCTCTCATGCCCCCAGGAGCTCTCAAATCCAGCGACCCGACTTCGATATTTTCGTTAACATAATTAAACAAGAAAAGAAAACTAGCTTGGATTCAGGAAAGAATAAAGCAAGCGGTTAGGGATAGAGAGCAGGACAAAAAATCAAACCACAATTAATCTAATTTGTGTCAAATATAATTAATAGAAACCAACCCCCCAGGTAATTCTATTAATGCAATAATAACACTGCTCATGTTAGTAGCATGGATCAGTTTCCCCAGGCATTTGAAATTTATGGGGTAATTGCAGCTGAGCCGGAGAGGGATTTCTGCTGGATTATCTAAAATTGCAGCACTTTGGATGCATTTTGAAGTCATGTCACTGGCACCTGGAGAATCTGGAGGGGCATATTTGGTCAATCTAAAGGCGGGAATCAATGCAAGTCCTATAACGATCCGTACTGGGGCCAGTCCTGATGAGCTACGCCTGCACAGATCTGGACGGACGCTGCTATCCAATTTGCACGTGTCGCAAAGTGCAGGAGAACAAACCAGGAAGACATTAAAATAGGACGATGTTACATCAGTGCCAATGAGAACAAAAAAGGGAAGGAAGTTTGTATCTCTTTAATTCTGCCCCCAGTCAAGAGACCCACACCAGCTCCAACAAGCTGCAAGCCACTGGGAAAGCGCGTTCATGTTTAATAAATATTACCGCTCGTTTCTGACTCATTGGTTCCTGCGTGCGAGAAGGGGCAATCGGGGACAAGGGGGTTTCTCGGAAGGGCTGATGGGGATGGAGCTGCAGACCCAACCCACGATCAACGCTAATTTCTGAGTAAATACCCCACTGGACATTAAAAGGGACCAAGCCAGACTTTGATTTGCTAAGATCAAACGCGCCTCTGTCCTCATCGGCCCTTTGGAGAATCCGGTTCAGCGTCTCTCCGCCACGGCCCCAAAGCTTCCAGAGCCAACAGCCGGGCGAAAGGCGAAGCAGAAAAGCTTCTGGAAGCAGCATGGATTAGTGGGCCCGGATCTGGGCACCCCCCAACCTCAGCCCATGAACCAGAGGCTTGGGCTTAGGATCTGAATTCTGCAGCTTCGTCCCGTTTTCTCATTAGAATCTAGAATTGAGTCAAAGGATCAGCGATGGGGGAAGGGGAATGAGCCCATAACAGGTCGTTTGGTTTCTCCAAGCAACTGAGGGGGTTGGGGACACGGAGCCCTGGGAACCCCCTGGGTGGGACCCGTTGGATCCCTCCCCATTCCCCCTCCCCGGATTTCGCTGCCTCCCCAGAAGGGGAACGGGCAGAGCACAAACAGTAGGGAGAGCTCAGTAAAACTTAACCAGATGTTCTCAACACAAACCACAGGTCCTGGGGTGCGGGTCCATTGGCATCCCGGGTCTGGTCCCTTTTCCCAGTAACATTCCCGGAGGCTGAAGCCAGCCGCCGGGGTCAGCTCAGAGTTGGTAGGAGGAGATCTCCCTGCACAAGGGCAACGGACGGGTGGGCCCGAAGCTGCGGCTGCGGGAGGAGAGATGCTGGGTCACGGGCAGCCAAGCCCCCCACGCAGGGCTGACGGCCACGCGATGGAGAGCAGGGCGCCCGGGCCAGCTGCGCCGGCTGCATTCTGTACCGGGCTCAGCGCCGTGGCAAGCGAGTGCCATGCTGGCCTGCGGCCCGGCCCCACCCTGCCGAGACACGGGGCAGGACAGCGATCCCCAGAAGGGCAATTCCCTGCCCTGCCTCTCAGGCTGTATTGCTGCCAGGCCGCAGGGGACAGGGGGGCGCCTGCCCCTTCCTTCCAAGGCCCCTGTTCTCCCCAGTCCCCAGACGCTCCACAATTAACCCTCCCGGCCCCCCCAGCAGGGGACTGACCCCACCACAGTCACTGAGCAAGTCAGTGACACAGCAGGAAAAAGCCTAGTATTTCCCCCCCACTGCCAGATCCGGGAGAGGACCCAGGAGTCCTGACTCCCACCCCCCACCCCCTTCTCAGCCCCACCCCACTTCCAGAGCAGGGAGAGAACCCAGGAGTCCTGAATCCCAGCCCCCTCCCTGCTCCTCAGCCCCCCCCCCTCAGAACCCCCCTCCTCCCAGAGCGGGGAGAGAAGCCAGGAGTCCTGACTCCATAGCCCCCTGCTCTACCCAACAGACACCACTCCCTCCCCTCTGAATAGCAGTAGATGGCTCCGCCCCAGCCGGGCTGCCACTTTGGGCTGAGCACCGATTATTGGGTTTCGTTACCAAAACTGCAACCTCTGTTCTAAGCAGCGCGGTTCTAATGAGCCCCCCGAACACACCAAAGGCTGTTTGGTTCCCCCGGGCGGTTCTCGTCACCATCTCCAAGGCGGCCACGCTAATGCAGCGTTCACCAAGTTCCACGTTTCTTGAGGCGCTGCAAACTGGTCATTTCAAAACCGACAAGCGGAGCCCCACTCGTCTGCCTGCGCCGCGGCCAGGGGCACAGGCCGAGAGCACCGGCTGTGGAAAGTGGGTCGGGGGGGGGGGCTGGATCGGGGTCCGAAATCAGAAGGCGCTTTTCCCCAAGCTGCCTCTGCCCTGGGTATCACAAGATGGCGGCAGCGTCTCCGCCGAGAGCCCCCGCGCTACCTTTAAAGATGCCCGGTGCCAGGCACCGGATTGAAACGCCTCCTTCCCGGCACCCAACTACAGAATCCCAAACCGTCAGGCCAAGGCAGCCGCTTGCCGTTCGTTTTCCAGGGGGCTCTGTGGACACTGGCCAGGCCGCGCCAGGAACGTTACGCCGGGAGCCAGGGGGTCGGGACAGGGTGTCCCTGGGGCCGTGGTGGCGTCATGCCGCGTCCCACGCTGGGTACAGAGTCATGGCTGGCTGGTAGAAGGGTGCGTTGGCATCTCCGCTCCCCAAGCCTGGCCATTACGCAGGCCGCCCGCAGCCACCCTGACATACAGCTCCCCGATGGTGGGCAAAGTGGAGTTCCCCCGGGCGGCGTTTTATTTACGCCGGGGCTGGCCCCCGTATGAACGGGCACAGCTGGAGGGATGGTTACCTAGGCAGCGAGTCTCCCAGGAGCATAGCTGGGACACACAGAGATGATCCACTTCTCATGTGGGGACCGTGGAGGGGAGGTTAGTTCCCCCACATCCTGGGGTCACCTCGAACCCATGGGCAGCGGGTCTGGAGCCCCGGCGGCTAGAAGGCCTGGGATCAAGGGACAAGACTTGTGGAGATGCCGGCCGTTCACACCCAGCGGGGACGCCCAGACTCAGAGCCCCGGAACAATCAGGTGCCGAGTCCCTGGCCACAGGACACGGCCGGCACAAGGGGGGGTCCTCGGGCAGCTGAACAGTGACAGACCCGGCCGGCGGGACAACATCAAACTGGGACCCCTGGGGGCTTGAGAAAGTCAAACTCACTTCTCTGTTCCGCCCCCGGGGCTAGATTCCCCCCCCCCCCCGCCGACAGCCTAGCCGCACTTCCCAGCGACAGGCCTGGGGGCGTTCTGCCCAGGAGCGCGGCCATTGGCCCCCAAACAAACCCCACAGGGTGAGACTCCAAACCAACGCCAGTGGCTGGCACGTGGGCCTGGCTCTTCACCCCCCCTGGGCGGCTGGAACTGCCTCTGATCTCACTGAGCTGGCCTGGGGCTTTCGTGCCGGTTGGTTAGCGGAGGTTAGAGGCCGCGATCCTTATGGTTAATTTCACGGACGCGGCGCAAACGAAGGAAGCGACTGGGTTAGTTCGCTCCGGCGGGTGACGGAACCCGCTCTCCCGACCCGGAAAACCCGGATCCCCACACTTCCGGCGCAGGACGCTGAGCCGCAGCTGCAAAGCTCCCCCCTTACCCCCGGGCCCGTTGATTCCCGCTGCCCCCCTCCATCCTAAACCCAGCCCCCCCCCCCTCCAGCCCAGCGAGGCCCGGAGAGAGGCGCTGGTCCAACCGGCTGGACGGCCAACCCGGGGGCGAGGAATAGGAGGGATAACCCCCCCCCCCGGGGCAAATGGGGAGGGGCAGAGCCCTGTCTCGCGCTGGGAGGGCTCCCCCGGCACAGCCGGCCTCCCGCCTGCCTTGGGAAATGAAAACAAACAAGGAATAAAAGACGGCTTTTGTGGCGCAGTGTTGACACGGCCGGGGCCTGTGAAAGGACCTTTCAAAGTGGGCACCTAGGCAGGGAAAGCAGCCGAGCCCTGGCCGGGCAGCTGGCGCATCACACATAGCGGTCAGGCCTGGGGACCATCGTACTGAGAGCTGCAGCCAGATCTTGCCAGGGCACAACCCAACTGGGCAGCAGCCCCTAGCTGTGCCCGGTGCCCTGCCAGACTCTGCCCGCCCTGCGCTGGGCAGCAGCTCCTAGCTGTGCCCGGTGCCCTGCCAGACTCTGCCCGCCCTGCGCTGGGCAGCAGCCCCTAGCTGTGCCCGGTGCGCTGCCAGACTCTGCCCGCCCTGCGCTGGGCAGCGGCCCCTAGCTGTGCCCGGTGCTCCGCCAGACTCTGCTATGACTGACACGGGAGTTAATCTGGAGTCACTCCGCGGCAGTTAGGGCGACTCTGGTTTCATGCTGGGAGAAGGGGTTGGCATCTGGCTCCCTAGCGGCTCCCAGGAGCGAGTGGGGCTCCCAGCCCGTGCCCTGGGGCTAGCAGAGGAGCCAGGCATGCAGGGCCGGGCCCAAGGGCAGATGGGAACGCAGGAGGGAGGAAGGGTGGCTCAGTGGTTAGAGCACTAGCCTGGGATGCCTGAGCTCAATTCCCTGCTCTGCCACCCCCTTCCTGGGTGACCCTGGGCAAGTCCCTTAGCCTCTCGGTGCCCGTCTGTAACCCGGAGTGGGGGGTACTGCCTGGTTAGTACATCAAGCGGCAGGGGAGGGGGCCTGGTAGCGAGGGGCTGGCGGGGAGGGGAAGGAAACGCCAGGCAATTCCCACGCCAAGCGCCCGGTGCCCTGTCCGAGGCAAGCGGCAGCTGCGGGCAGCGGGGGACGCGCCGACGGGTGCTGGGAGCCAGGCGGGAGGGCGGCGCGGACCCCACCCGAGAAACAAGCTAGCCAGGATCCAGGGCTCCCCCCGGCTGCGGAAGGGGATCCCCCCCCTGCCAGCCCAGGAAGCAGGAAGGCCCCGGGGCGGGCGCCATGCCCTGGGCACAGAGGGGCTCCGAGCTCGGCGCCGGCGCCGCCCAGCACTTTGCACCATGGCGCCCGGCAAGCCCCGACGGGCTGAGCCGCGCGCCAGCGGCTTTCCCAGAAACTGGCACCTGGGATGGCAGGTGGGGGTGGGGAAGAATTTGCCGGGAGGGGGATGGGCCAGGTGCCCAAAATCCCTGGCTAATGGTTCTCCCCACCCCACCCCGCCCTGTAAGAATTCGACTGGCAGGCGCGTGACGCTGCACCCCAGGGATGGGCTGTTGGAGAGCTAAATAATGACAGCAGGACGGGCCCCCCCAGAGCTCTGGGCACGCAGCGAGGGCGCCGGGGCACTGCGCCCCCCTGAGCTCTGGGCACGCAGCGGGGGCACCGCCGCCCCCAGAGCTCTGGGCATGCAGCGAGGGCACCGCCGGCCCCAGAGCTCTGGGCACGCAGCGAGGGCACCTGGGGCACCGCCCCCCCAGAGCTCTGGGCACGCAGCGAGGGCACCTGGGGCACTGCCGCCCCCAGAGCTCTGGGCACACAGCGAGGGCGCCAGGGGCACTGCGCCCCCTTGAGCTCTGGGCACGCGAGGGCACCTGGGGCACCGCCGCCCCCAGAGCTCTGGGCAGGCAGCGAGGGCGTCAGGGGCACTGCGCCCCCCCGAGCTCTGGGCACGCAGCGAGGGCACCAGGCCCTGCACCCCCAAGCTCTAGGCACACAGCAAGGGCACCGCCGCCCCCAGAGCTCTGGGCATGCAGCGAGGACACCACCGCCCCCAGAGCTCTGGGCATGCAGCGGGGGCACCTGGGGCACCGCCCCCCCAGAGCTCTGGGCACGCAGCGAGGGCACCTGGGGCACCGCCGCCCCCAGAGCTCTGGGCACGCAGCGAGGGCACCTGGGGCACCGCCGCCCCCAGAGCTCTGGGCACGCAGCGACGGCACCTGGGGCACCGCCGCCCCCAGAGCTCTGGGCACGCAGCGAGGGCGTCAGGGACACTGTGCCCCCCCGAGCTCTGGCCACGCAGCGAGGGCGCAGGGGCACTGCGCCCCCCTGAGCTCTGGCCACGCAGCGAGGGCACCAGGCCCTGCACCCCCCAGCTCTGGGCACGCAGCAGGGGAGGCCTCGGTTACATTGGTGTCTCCATTGTTCTAAGCCGAAGGTGAGCACAGAGCTGAAGTGATTTGCCCGAGGCTATGCAGCGCGTCAGTGGCAGGGTGGGAACCCAGGCGTCCTGACTCCCAGCCCTGCCTCCCCGCTCTGACCACTAGACCCCACTCTCCTCCCAGAGCACAGCTCAGCAGCTCACCGAACTGGGGCTGGGGGCTGCAGTTCTGAAGCAACACCTCCCTCAGCCAGAGGCCAATTCTGCTGGGGGGGGGGGGCGAACCAGGGCCCCCATCCCCCTATCCCAGAGTCGGACACAAGGGGGGAACCCGTCTCCCAAGACCCCTGCAGAGCGAACAAAGCTGCTAGACCAAACCCATTCACCAGCTCGTTCTACAAGGCCAGAGAACACAGCAAGTGAAGCATCACGGGACACCTGAGGGGAACCCAGGAGTCCAAGTCAAGTCCAACACAGCCCCAGAGGAGGGAGGGACAGGTAGATTTTAAGGCCAGAAAGCCCTGCTGTGAATCTAATCTGAGCCCCTGGACACCCCGGGCCATAGATTGGCCCGAGGTGATACCTGCCCGATCCCGTCTCGGAGTGACCATTTCCCGGGGGGGGGGCTGGGGGAGTCGTGCCTCCCGCTGAGATACCTGCACCTCCTGTCCAGTCTGCTTCAACCGCCAGCACCGGGATCTTCTCACACCCACCCTGAGTGAAGAGCCCTGTTATCAAACTGCTGGTACTGAGAGAGAGACGGGGGGGGGGGGGGGGTGGACAGAGCTAAAAAGAGGGGTGTGAATGGAGAGAGAGGCAGGTGTGAACAGAGACAGACAGAGCAAGAGGGGTGTGAATGGAGGACAGGGCTGGAGAGGGGTGTGATTTGAGCCTAGAGGGAGTGTGACTGGAGAGAGAGGCAAGTGTGAACAGGCGCAGACAGAGCTAGAATGAGGGGAGAGGTGTGAACTCAGGAGGGGCTGGGGGTGTGAATGGGGAAGATATAGAAGGGTGTGAATTGGGATCTACAGAGAGTGGGGCGATTGGGGATAGAGAGAGAGGGCTGTGACAGGGTAGATCCTGTCTTCTGCTACTGACCATGAAACCTCGGGGGGGAAGGTGTAGGGTCAATTTACCTTAGAAACGCTCAGGGGCCCCTGCCCCACCCGGACGGCTGCGCCCCCACAGGGGCAGAGGCCCCCAGCTGCACCCACTGGCGCTGCTGTCCCTACTCAGCGTCGGCGCAGCGGGCGAACATGGCCGGCGGGGGCTGGACGTCACGCGCTCTACCGGGAGCCCCCACCATTCGCGACGGCATTTTAACAGCTGCCAAGATGCTTGGGCACGAGGCACCATCCGCTCTCGTCCCCCGCGGCGCAGCACGGGGCACCGGCAGCCAGATCCCGTGCGGGTTACAGAGGCCGGGGCTTTGCCTCAGGGGGGCGGGTAATGCCTAATCCAGAGGCACAGGGGGTGGAGGGAGCGCACCGGGGGGCCAGTAGCCCGAGGGGATGGGGCCCCGCTTCAGCCTGAGCCTTGCTGTGGGGAAATCCCTTCCTCGGGTGCCCGGGGCTGGCGTCCCGTGGGCAGGGGGCCAGAGGGGGGCAACTCAAGACAATCCGCATCCCGGAGATCCTGGCCTGCTAGACTAATGGGCCCCTCCCCCAGGCGGTAGAAGAGAGGCGCTGGTGCCCCCAACCCCCTTCTGCCCCCCGAAGAGAGACCAGTCCCACAGTTCCCACACGCCACAGGCGGGTCAGCCCAGCTCCTGGCCCCGCAGCCTCCGCGGGCCGGGTGGGGAGGGGCAAACAGAAAGCCTGCTCCCTGGGCTGTGAAACGAGGGGTGGAGGGACACAGGCCTGATCCCCCCGGGTTAGGGCCCATGGGGTTGGCACTGCCAGCTCCCCCCATGCCCAACACACCCGGTGCCCCACAGCAGGTAGGCGCTAAATGAGCCCAGCCTCCACCATGTCGCTCAGCAGGTTTTGTTTGCCAGGTCTGCACCCGTGGGCGCTGGGAAGGGAGTGCCGGGGCTGAGCGGGCAATGCCCAGACATCACTGAGGGGGAAGCCATGGGCGCTGGGAAGGGAGTGCCGGGGCTGAGCGGGCAATGCCCAGACATCACTGAGGGGGAAGCCATGGGCGCTGGGAAGGGAGTGCCGGGGCTGAGCGGGCAATGCCCAGACATCACTGAGGGGGAAGCCATGGGCGCTGGGAAGGGAGTGCCGGGGCTGAGCGGGCAATGCCCAGACATCACTGAGGGAGCACTCGTGGGCGCTGGGGAGATGAGGGGGTGTGGCAGTACTGGAGGGGGGAAATGCATGAGTCTGGGGAATTGGGGTCCTGTGTGTGTGCACACATGTGCATGTGTTGGGGTCCTGTGTGCGCTGGGTTCCGTGTGCGCATGTATTGGGGTCCTGTGTGCGCTGGGTTCCGTGTGTGCGTGTGTATTGGGGTCCTGTCTGCGCTGGGTTCCGTGTGTATTGGGTTCCGTGTGCGTGTGTATTGGGGTTCCGTGTGCGCATTTATTGGGGTTCTGTGTGCATGTGTGTTGGGGTTCCGTGTGCACTGGGTTCCGTGTGTATTGGGGTTCCGTGTGCATTGGGTTCTGTGTGTGCTGGGTTCCGTCTGAGCGTTTATTGGGGTTCCATGTGCGCTGGGTTCCGTATGCATGTGTGTTGGGGTTCCGTGTGCGCTGGGTTCCGTGTGTATTGGGGTTCTGTGTGCACTGGGTTGTGTGTGCGTTGGTTCCATGTGCCCGCTGGGGTTCTGCGCGTGAGCGTCTGTTTGTATGTCAATGCTCTGTGCGTGCATGCGCGTGTTGAGCGTTAGTGTGCATGCACACGCGTGTGCGGGGCGGTTGCGTGTGCGGATCTACAAGCCTGACCTTTCCCTTTTTCATTTCATTTTGCGGGTTTGTTCTTTTTTTAAACCCACCCAAGCCGTGTGCAAGGGACGGCTGGCAGCCTGCCCTCTCCATGCCCTGAGTGGCGTGTCAGCGAGCTTGCGGTCCTACCAACCCCGAGCACACAGACGCTGTCCTGGCGCACGCACCCAAACCAGGGGGAAACGGCATCCTGGCAAGATCAGATCACGGGGGATATAAATACAAACCACTCGGGAGACAGGAGCTTGCAAATTTGCTAAGAACCAGCAGGGCTAAAGACCGGATCCTGCTCAGGTCTGCCTGTGTCCCTTTCTGCTCTCTGAAGACGAGACAGCGAGAGAGAGCTGGGGAAGTTTGGATGCTGGGACCCAAGGAAAGAAGACAAGGAAAGAGAGGAGGAAAAGACAGAGAGAGACAAGAGGAAAGAGAGAAAAGGTCAGAGAAAGAAAGACAGAGAAAAACAGAAGAGAAAGAAAAATAGAAAGAGGGAAAGTCACAGAAGGAAAGAGAGAGGGAAATAGGAGAGAAGTAAGAGAAAGAGGAGGAGGAAATTCTGGTCGACCTCTTCATTACAAGTTAGTTGAGCAAAATGTAAACACAGAATCACACTCCACCAACCAGTTTGGATTTCAAAGACTGCAGCAAATTGGGCGTATCTGGGCAAAGGCTAAAAATGAACCAGGCACTTCTGTTTCAATTGGAAAGAAAACAAAACAAAACAAAAAAATCGCAAAAGGAGGAACTGAAAAACAAACCATCCCGCCCCCAAAGAAACACCCACTTTCAAAAAAAAAAAAATATAATAAAACGGAGACAGAGGGGAAAATCTGAAAGACGTACAAGTGTCTGGGGTAGGAACAAATGACAAGAGGGTTTGAAAAGAACCGAGTAACTAACCCTCCAAGAGAGAGAGAACCGGCTTCCTGCCTGGGACAGTGCCCACTGAAATTGCAGGATTATTTCCACCGCCACACAGTGAAAAAGTGCCCAGCGCTGCCGAGTTATATGTTCTGCGGTTCACATGCCATCGGCACAAACCCCCAAAACCCAGCCGACAAAAGAAACCAACAAAATCCAGACGGGTTCTCGGTGACCATCAAAGCGAAAGGGAAAGGAAAAATCCCCTCTGAATGAAATTGCGTTGCTTTCCCTCCCACATCCTGAGTCCTTTCTCTTCCCGTTTTTTTTTTTTTTTTTTTTTTAAGTTGCCGTTTGCACAGTTGTGGGCATTTCACAGGCACGTGTGCACAAGCACACACCCCCGTGCAAAACAGGGGGCTTTTCACCAGGGATCGTGCGTATGAAGACGAGGGCAAGCTACCAACCACCCCAGATTGCCCAGACTCTTGAGGGTGCTGATGCCGAGGGTACATTTGCACGATAAACAACAGAGGCCAATTTGTTAATTACGGAGACAAAGGTTCAAGGAGGGAATTAAAAAAAAAGAGAGAGAGAAAGAAACAGCTCGATCCCTTGAACAATTCAATCTCAAAACAAGCAGCAGTGATGGGGGATGGCTGTTAAGGGGGTGGGGGTCATTGGACTTACCAGGAGTGTGAACAAAATACGCCAAGTAAAGATCCAGTTCTTTAATTGTGACTCCAATGTGGTGCGGCTGGACGCAGAGGCCGGGGTTGGAGCACTGTGGCGATTTGTACAACCGCTCCCCGTCAGTACTTTCGAGCGGGATCCCTTTGAATAAGATGACCATTACAAGATCCAGTCTCCAAACCTTGTCGGCCTGCCTCAGGCAGTCAATCCTGCGGATTTTGCCCTTCTGGTCCGGGTTGGAGAGGACGCAGCAGGGGGCTTTCTTACCGGTGATGGTCAGGACAAAATCCTCCCGGAACTCGGGACGGATGTCTTTGCGGAGTTTGGCCAGTAACCGCGATGCCCATTTCTGCTTGATCTCCGGTTTTTCCCCCAACAGCTCGTCCTTCACGGCGCGCTCCTCGTCCTTGGACATCCGCTTCTCGTGCTTCTTGAAGTACTTTCGCTTCCGAGCTTGCAGGTTGAACCATGTGTAGGAGAAGGCACGCACATGAGGGAGGAGAGCTTCGATGAAAGGGTGGAATTCATCCTGGGGGGAGGTGGAAGAGGGTGAAAAGAGGGAACGAGACAAAAGGGGGGGGGAAGGTTAGAACGAGAAAACAGAGGAATGCATTTTTTTTTTTAAAACCACAACCTTCCCGACCAGTCGCGTCGGCCGATCCCGAGAACAGAGCCGGCGCGGAGAACCGAGTTCAGAGCCACACAACACAAGACCAGCCCGGAAGAGAATCCACCTCAGTTGGGACAGTGGTGGGTGTTCATTTTTTAAATCTTTTCCATCTTCTGCCTTCCCCTCCCCAGCTGCAAAATAAATTTCACAAAGGCCAAAGAAAATTCACCATCAGCACTAGAAACTCGAGGTTTCGCTACTTTTTCACTAATAACCACAATAAAGTTTGCCTTGGCAAGACTGGGGTTAAAGACAAAATTGGCCTCCGGCCCCATCCTTGGGTGCCCCCCCCCATACCCCAATTCTCGGGTTAACCTCTTTGCCAGCAGGTGTGTGTGGGGGGGTGTTATTTGGAAGATCTGCTCTTCCTAAAGCTGCCTCCCCTCAAACAAAACCTGACAAAAAGCAAAATAATTACCATTACTCCGTCTCATTCCGGCAACGCTCAGCACCCGATTCGGAAATTCTGGACTCAAGAGTTGCGGGGTGAGGGGGGGAGGGAAAAAGAGGTGGGGGCTGTGAGATGGAGGGGGAGGAGGGGACAAGGAGGAGGGAAGGTAGAAATTTTAAAGGGAGGAGGAAGGGAGGGGAGAATGGGGGGCTTGGTTGGTTGAGTTCTCAATGGCGGAGGGAATGTAGAATTTTAAAAAATGGGGGGGCAGGAGGGACAGAAATACAGGAAGGAAGGAGGCTGACAATGGAGGTGTGGGACACAGTGCACGATGGATCTAGCACCCCAATAATCTACCGGAGAAACCCCCCCCTCCCCCGCAGCAGGTCCAAAATAAATAAATCAGAAATTCACAGAACGGCCCCTATAGAAAAAAAAATTAAACAAACAAACAGAGGAAGGAAGGAAGAAAAAACCCAGGGAGAGGGAGAGGAGCGGCAGGCGGGGGGGTGGGTGGGGTGGGGTGGGGTGGGGGGGAAGAGGGCTTTTCAGCGCTGGCAAAGGCGCAAAGAGGCCAAGTTAGCTGTCGGTCCCTCCGCCCGGGCGGAGGGCGAACGCAGGCCTAGGGGAAGGGACGGACGCCGTGCTGGAATCGACTGCGCTCAAGCCGCTGGCAAAACCCAAAGTGCTCAGGCTTTTGGGCTGGGTTTTGTTTTGGTTTTGGGGGGTTTTGTTGTTGTTTTCCTCCCTTCCCCCCCCCTTTTTTTCCCTTTTTCCTCCTAAACTCTCTCGCTCGCTCCTTTCATGCTCGGTCCCCAACCATTTGCCTGTGCCAATGCCAGCAGAAGAGGGGGGGGAAAAAACAGAAAGAGCGAAAGAGAGAGGAAGGATCCACGTATTTGGCAAGGAGACACATTTCCAGACCAGCCAATGGCTGCATCAAAGCGAAAGGGAGGCGGGGGGTGGGGGGGATTGGCGGAGCAGAAACTGGGGGGGTTGTATGGGGAGGGGGGCCGGTGGCACAGAGAGACTGTGCAGTTAAGAGACTGAAAACAATTTGCCAAATCGACAAGTTTATATCTAATGAATAAGCAAAGTCCAGCCGCGATTCGTTTTTTTTTTCTCGGGCGGTGGATATTTGGCGTGCGGAAGCCTGGCAGAATATTGCTAAATAAATAAAAAACTCCGTTCTTCACCGCCCCCCCCACCCCCACCCCGACAACCAAAAAAAAAAAAAGGCAGTCCCACAAGGCCTTGGAAAAAGCAGCTGTTCTCTCTTTCCGTGTCTCTCGTTCCCGCATTCTCTCTCTCCGTCTATTTATAAAAAAGGACAGAAGAAGATTTCGTTCCAAATCTGCCCCCCCCCCACCACCACACACACAAGGTTCGGATTAAAGCCACGGATACTTTTTTCTAAGCAGCGGAATCGTCAATTTCAAACCCGCCCATCCCCAACCGCACATAAAAACACCATCACGTTAAAGATTTTTTGCATCCTAATCGAGGGCCCAATCCGACAGCCGCTGACCGTTTTCTGCGGCTACCCGATCGGACCCTCTCCCCTGCCAAGCTGGACGATTACTTTTTCCAAACAAAAAAAATTCAGATGCCGACTGACTTAACTCCTTACCCCCGACCCCAGCGTGTAAAGACACTATCATGGGTGGCAAAGTGACTTGCCAATATTAGCACACAGACCAGTTCCCTAAAGGGTCCGATTTACTTTTTTAAAAAATCCTATGAAGCAAAAAAAACCAAATCTTATTTTTGAGGGAGATGGGGGTGTGTGTGTGTGTGTGCAAAGTTCCGATATTTTTAAAGTCCCCTCCAATGCCAAGCTAGTCTCTTTTAAAGACGATCCCTCCCGACATCGCCTCTTTTCGAGGCAGGACTATTTATTGTCTGTACTGCACGCTCAGCTGCATCGAACGGAAAAGCCGCCTGTGAAAGCAGGAGAAGGTGAGGGGAGAAGGGGCACCCGCGAAAGACGAGGAAAAAGGGATGAGAGAGGAGGAATGGGAGAAAAGAAGGGGGAGGGAAGGGAAGGGAAAGAAACAGCCAGAGGAGGGGGTTGAAAAGAGAAAAGAAACAGGAAGATTGAGAAAGTGGAGGAGAGAAGAATACACCCGAGGGGGGGGGGGGGGGGAGAGAGAGAGGAGAGAAAATTAAAAGAAACAAATTGGGGGGAGAGAGAAAAAATTGCCCCGATTTTTGGGCTTTTCTGGCTGCGCCCCCAGGCAGCACCCGGCTGTAAATCCAGGCATTCGAGGGGGCGCAGAGCAGAGGCAACGCTAGCTGAAATGGCAGCTCTTTTATCCAAACTGGGGGGCTCGGTCCCAACCTCCCAATGCCCCCCCCCCCATCTATCCATCCAGCACTTACACGGCCGCTGTCGCCGTAGTACCGCAGCATCCCTACCCCGCACCCGCTGGCCTGGCAGAGCTCCGGTGACAGGTAGAGCGGGCCCGGCACACTGGCTAACCCGCCGCGGCTCTATCCCCGACGCCCGCAGGCAGGCCCAGGCCCTGCTGCCAGCTTTCCAGCTCCCGAGCAGGCTGCCAAGGAAGCGAGAGCAGGGATTGTGGGGGAGGGCCGAGGTGGGGGGCGACGGCTGTCATTTCCCCGTCTCCCCCCCGCCCCCAATCCCAAACCTAGCCGCAGCCCAGTAGAGCAGGGTACGGCAATCCCTAGGCTCCAATCCTTCCCTTGCACACAACGCACAAGAAAGCCAAAATACGCTGTTTGCTAGGGGAGAAATTCAGGCCTCCCGGCACTTACACCTGTGGCCAGGCCCTGACCTGGGCGGCACGCCCCGCAGGGAGCCAGACAAAGGTGTCTTGTCCCCTTCCCGCCCTCCTGCTTTGTCCGGGGAGCCAAAGGTGGTGTTACAAAATACCTGTGCCTGCCTGCTCTCCTCCATTGGAGAGATGGTGCGGGGGGGGGGGGGGGGGATGTGGACTGGTGCCATGGAGGCACAAAAGCTGAGTCCAGGGGGGGGGAGAGTGTGGAAGTTACAAAGAAAGAGGAGAGCGAAGAAAGAGAGAAAAAAGAGAGAAGAAAAAAGTGAAAGCGAAAGAGGAAGAAGAAGAAAAAAAAGAACGATTTTCTCCAAGAAGGAACTATTCCGAGTTCAAGTCACCAGGGTTTAGACCCTACTCCAGGGCTCTCGCTTACGGCAGGGGATTTACTGGTTCCTAGCTGCTCTGAGGGGGGATCCTTCCCCTGCTCGGGGATGGTTTCCATCAGGAAAATACAACAAGCGTTTAAATCTAAAACACACACCCAGAGTCAACGTGTAATTAACGCCCAGTCTGAGTGTAAAAGCACCCAGCAAACGGGAGAAAGGAACTGCTGGCAGCCGACCGGGCTTTGTGGGGGAATATCAGATGGAAACTAAACAGCCAGGGGGAGGAAAAGAGAAAGAAGGGGCCAAAGAAGAAAAATGGAAATAAAAAGTCGGGGGGGGGGGGGGGGACAGAGAGAAGGAGAAACCCAAGGGCTGAAAAAGAAAATGGACCAGAAACCAATGGAGAGAAGACAAGAAAGTGGCAAGGGAGGAGGAGAAAAGGAACAGAAAACCCAGAGCAAAGCTGGAGAGAGACGACGAGAAATGAAGAGTCTTTTTCTAAGGGCGCTCGCTCGCCTCCAGCCAGCCGCCCGCTCTACTGGGCTCGACTCCCGCTCAGAGCGCCCCTCGGGAATGGGCCTGGGCGGGCATCGCCTGGCATCTGTGGGGCTGGCCTGGGGCCACCCTTGTGAGTTAAAAAAAATAAAATAAAGGGACTCGGGTACGTGACAGCCCCAATCCGCCCCAATCCACGGGAACAGGCCTGCTCGGCGCAGAGTCTCCCGTCGTTCCACGGGCACACGCCACCACCGCTGGGCTGTCGGGTGCTTTCTCCTCCACGGCGATGGCTGCCGTACCTCCCCCCGTCCTGCCGGGCCCTGCAGTGCTCCGGTGTCCAATAGGGGTGGGTAAAATACCCCCGTGGACGGCAGTAACAACCTGAAACACGGCAGCACCGTTACTGGAGTCTCTCAAGGAAGGGTGGCAGAGGAAAGAGGGCAGAGGTACTGGCCTGGGTGCCAACCCACTGAGGGTCCCCAATCTAAGCACAACCCCCACCGCCATCTATGGGGCAACTCCCCAAACAGCTCTGACAACACATGGACTACGGCTGAGCGGGACCCCTGCCATGCAGAGTTGCGCCCAAGGGAAGGCTATCTTTCCGTTGGGCAAGGACGAGGCACCCCCCCGGGTTGGGGGGGGGTCAATACACCGATGCCAGGCAGCGGTCTCGAGCGGCCGGCTGGGGGTTCGGTCTTTCTGGGTTCTGTGCCCTGGCACCCGCAGCTGGTAGCGACAGCCGCAAAGAGGGCAGCTTATTAGAAATGCTTCTCTCCAAGGAAGAAAGAAGTAGAGCAGAAGAGACTAGAAAAGAGGCACGGCTTGGCAGAGGGATTTCAGGGGGAAGAGAAGGCCTGGGAAGGAGGCAGAGAGGAAAGCGGGAAGAAAGGATGAGGGGAAAAGGAAGGCCAAGATCCAGCCAGGGAAAAGAACCCGATTGCACGCTCAGAGCTGGCTGTGGGATTGGGCCCAACTGGCTGGACGTCCCACCCAGCGGGGGGTGCGCCCTGGTCCCCCAACATGCAGACACACTCGGGGGAGGGGGCGTTGCATTTCTTTCTCTGCCGCCCCCAGCTAAGCTCATCCCGCGCGACCCACACCTGCGGAACTTGGAAGCTTTTTACGAAATAGGAGTTTTTTCAATTCACACCCCCAAAGACGGGATTCGGGTTACAGCCAGCAAACTCCCGACTCCTGCTTCTTCCCGGGGGGGGGGGGGGCACGGCTGCGGGGGGTTCTCCAAGGCCTGGGAGATAGTTTATGAGTTTTAATAACTCCAAGTCAAACTTTCTGACTCCTGATCTTATCTCCTCCCCCCCCCCCCCCCCCCCCCCCCCCGACACACACACTCTTTTCATTTTGGGTCGCTCTCTTTTTCAGCAGCGGCATGTCAAGCTTTCTCGGCGTTGCCATAGAAACAGTCACTGGCACCCTGGCAAACTATTGCCCCAGTGAATGAATAGCACATAAATTTCGTTTCTCTGCAGTGCGAGCAAGACCTGCGCCGCCCTGGCCTGCAGCTTGCACTTGCAGTGATGGGGGGGCTTTTAAGAAACTGGGGCCAAACTTTTTTTTTGCAGAGGGGGGGAACCTTGACTTATAAACTAACCGAGGAGGTTTATTCCTGCTCAGTTCTGCAGCAGCAGGACATCTGCCCCTTACATACTGGGGAGGTAGTTTAGAGGGAGTCTGCCAATCTCTTCTACCACTGCTCGGGGGGTTCAGAGCTGGACTTACTTTGCCCCCCTTTCCCCACCCCGCATACACCCAGAAGCTGTGGACTCCCCAGCCACAATGCAGATTAAAAGCGAACACGTCTTTTTCTCGACAGCCTGAGTCATTGGTGCAAAAAATGCCCTCCCAGAGCTGGGCTGGCACAGGCTGTGAGGAGAGCTTCTTTCTTTCCTTCCTTCAGTGTCTCTCCCCGTTTGCTTCCCCAACAGACCCAATGCTCTTCAAAAGCCAGAGTCCAGTTCCAACCCTTCCGAAGGGGAGTTTGTCTGGCCTTACGATACGGCCGTCCCATACAACTATATCTCTAGGAAACCCCACGCATGCAAATCTGCCGCCGTGTAATAATGATATCGCTCTGTTTTCTCTCTGCATTCTTCTGCTCCAACACAAAGTGTTTGCTTGCTACGATTTTCCCTCTCTGACCCGATTTAGTCCGCACAAGAGAAAACTGTGCAGCAGACTCAATGTCCTAACGAACTTGAGTTAATTAATGCTAAGAAAGAAAGAGGCTCCCCTCAGACACTTGAATCATGGTTCACTGGCCCTTTCAGTTTTCTATTTGCAAAAAAAAGGAGCCCGCATTCAAATATTTTTTCATGTCTGAGCAGAGAACACAAACAACGCCGAGAGCTGTAGAAGGGGAAATCAAGTAGTTGCCCGGGACGCAGAGCATAGATTTGGGCAGGGAGATCTGCACATATAACAGGAAAGAAAAGGGCTGATTTGCAGTGGATTTAATGGTTTTATTTTTTTTTGCTGGGCGACTGTTGGCAACTGCAAAACGCAACTGCCAGAGCGAAGGCGAAAGAGCAGCGGGTCCTACTGCCCTGTTTGCTAGCAACTTTAACAAATGAATCAATGAGCTGAACACCAAGCCAAGCGCTTGGAGGCAAACGCAGGGAAGAAGCTGGAGCGGCCGAGAAGAGTTAAAACCCCCACCAGATTTGGGAAGGAGAGGAACAGCTGGAGTTTGGAGTGCCACATGCTGGCCCCGATCCTGCTTTCCGCGCACAGCCAAAACTCTCTTTCAACGCAGCGCTGTGCCCGCGTTGGGACTGCAGGATCGGGCCCAGCTGGGGGGACAGCTAACAAGGAGTGCCTTGTACCCGTCCGCTCTGGGGGCTTCAGTTCTGCACATGTGCACATGCAAGTCTGGTCTGCTCCTGGCTACCCCTGCGTCCACCAGGAATAAGTCCCCGGAAGCTGAGGGAACCACCAGGGAACAGGGAAATCGGAGGGTTCAATCGACGGAGCGCCAGCAGCACAGAACGGAAGCAGAGAAGCGAGGACTCGGGCCCAGCCAGCAACCAGAGCAGCTGAAGTTTCCCCTGGCACCTGCAAATGCTTGCACTGCTTCCCCTATTTAAACGTGCCGTTTGCCTCTCTAACCATTACAGTGGCGAGAACTGCAGCGAAGGATCTGGACTCTCCAAAAAGAAGCCGACTGGCCCCTGTCGGTCATTACGGCTCTCGCTGGTTCGGATTCAACCCGCACGAGGGTCCCTACCCCGCACTGTACAGATCCCGGCAGGGCCCGAAGCCCCAAGGACAATGGGTCTGAGCAGGACGTTTGCCGTAAGCCCACTTTGACTTTCAGAGGCTCCGGGAAGCCCTGCTCAAGTGACCAGCGAAAATGAGTTCGCCCGTCTCATCGTCCGCCCCCAGTTAAAACCGACTGGAAAGGGCTCGGAGGGTGTCGAGAACTCGATAAATATTATCACGGGCATTATATTATCAGAGGGTCCTTTTGTGCCGATAAGGAAAGCGCCGAGGAGTTTGGTGCAGTCGGTCAGGGCGTGCCAGGGTGGAGGAGGGGATCTAGGACGAAAGTAGTAAGGGGGCTGCAGGCCAGGATGGGGGGGCACTGGCAGAGCTGGCAAAGCAGGGACCGACTGAAGGGGGAGCCAAGGACTGGGATGGGGACGGGGGACGGGACTGAAGGTCAGGATCGAGGGGTATCAGCAGAGCTGGAGGGGGCAGCCCAGCACTGGAACAGCAACGGAAGCTTGCGGGTCGGGATTGAGCTGGTGGGGGGAGCCCAGTGCTGGCACAGCAGCGGGCTTTGCAGGGCAGAGCGGGGGGACGCATTAACAGCAGATGCCCTCACTGTACCTGGCTCTTGTTGGCTCTGTCTGCCCTTTGTTTCCACAAGCTCTAATTCACTCACCCCGAGGGGGGGCTGAGGGGGGGGGGGGGACCACTGACAGTCAAACACCTCCTGAGCCAGCTCGACTTCTAGCAACAAAAAAAGTTTTTATTTCTGTAAAAACTAAGCAAAGGAACCGCTTAGCAAGTGGAAACTCACAACCACCAAAGGGGGGAAAAAGGAATTTCATTAATAGGAAAACATCTGACAAAAATAAAACAGGAAAGCAAATCTCTCCTTGCTGGGGCGCAGGTGGTGAGACCAGGGCCAGCACCATTTTTTTTGGGGGGGGGGGGTTCTTTTGGAAATGCAACAGCGTTTCGCTGGTTCTGTTTGCTGTGTGCAGGAAAATCCTTGAGGCAGATGTCTCCAACCCCACCGATGCAAGGAGGTGAATCTTTTCCAGGGACGCTGGTGTAAATCCAGACAAACTCCATGCCGGATTTACACCAATTCTCTTTCCTTTCCAGCTGCTCGCGACTTGCCATCAGATTATTTTTTCTGATAAAAATACCCAGCGGGAGGGAAATATTCCAACTCCCCCCAAAGCCAGTGAAAAGTCGATTTCCGAAATGTAACAAAGGGAGAAATTCTGGAGTCCCTTTGATCGAAGGACAGAGTCTCATTTATACATATATTCATTTCAAAAAATATTCTTTAAAACCAACCACCACTGCAGATCCTTTCCAAATCTGCATCCTTGCTCCCACGACAGGGAATGGGAATACGGAGAGACTCCGGTGATAGCAGGATCAGACCCATTTTAATGAAATAAAACTGGGTCTTTTCCCTCCCCTTTTTCCTAACACCATTCTCAGTTCACCCCACCTACACCTGCCCTGGCTTCCCAAAACTGGGAATAGAGCAACGCCGGAACCGTACAAAAGGCAGGGAAGGTATGAAGCAGATTTGACGACATATTATGCAAATAATAATAGATCATGCGACAGATCCTGGGCCAGATTAATCGAGGTTCACATAAGCACAGGGAGAAGTTTCCCGTATCACTTTAACGGCGGTGGAGAAGGTGGTTGTGAGCTGCAGGAAAGTGGGGGTGTTGGTTACAGGTTTCCGGGGGGTAAATACAGAGTGAGATTTTTGCTGCAGTTTAGTCGCCCCTTAAAAACCAATGTTGAAAGGCAGCGCCCGGAGCAGGGAACGCAGCCCGGGGGCTGGCTAGAAGCCCTGACGGACTTCAGGGGCTTTTCATTTAATATTCTGCCCGTGTATCCCATTACAAAAAAAAAGGTCAGGGGCCGCGGGTAAAAATCCTGACTGCCCATCCCGTGCGTCAGGCCGTCTGCAGCCCGCAGCTAGAAGCCAATTCGCGTCTAAACGGGGAGGAAGGTGAGAGGTTGGCGGAGGAGGACGCCTGGAGTTACTCGCATTTGCCAGTTTGCTGGATTTGTAACTCCGGCTGCAATAAAATTCAGAAGGGGGAAGGCGGGGGGGAGTTCACTCCGAAAAGAGGCAGAAGTTGCCGACGCTGGAGGAGACAATGCATGCCACGGGAAAGAGCAGGGGCAATTTACTTCTCACACTTTAATTATCCCCATCTTGAACATTTCTTTAAAAGAAAAAAAAATCTATTCTAGCACTTACAAAAAGCCCCCAAATCATCACAGACTTTCACCGCCAGGCAGAGCCCAGCGCTTGACGCCAAAGGGAGGGGAAGAAAATCTCGCTTTTCACCGAAAACCACATTTGGATTCAAATTAGAATAATTCACTCCCCTCCAGCACCGCGGTGGGGGCTGCAGGCCCGATCCCCGGCTGCGACGTTACTCCCACGAGGAGGCCTGTCGGGAGTAACGTGTAAATGTTTGCTCGGGATCGGGCCCTACCTACGGCCGGTGCCAAGTCTGGCTCTTGTAGGTGGCGAAATCAGGAGGAGTTTTGCCACCGATCTGAATGGATGCAGGATTGGGCCCCCCATAGGTACATTTCATGCTTTTATTCTGACCCCTTTATTTCCAGAGGCCAACAGGAGCTGAAGGAATTGTTGTTTTAAGCAGAGGTTTGGAGTTTTGCAGCAGACAGGCAGGGACGTCGGCCTATGGAAATCAGGGCTGGAACACGGGGCCTGAAACTCAAAAGGGAAAGCTGCCTGTCTCAGGGCTGGGAACGGACCCAGCGGAGCGAGGCCCCCACCCAGCCCCTCTCTCTCCAGCTGGTACTGGGCAGCACGGCTGAGCTGAGCTCCTCGGAAGCTGCCTTACCTTCCCAAAGAGGTATTTTCCCAGCCCTCCTCACACACGCCTGTCCCTTAACGTAAAGCAGCTGTTTAACCCCCCCAACAACCTGTGCAATTCTCTCTGCAGAGGGGAAACGGCTCAGATCCTCCCAGGGGAGTTAGGCGCCTAAATAGCCCTCGGCGATACAGAAGGCTCCACTGAGGACTGGCTTGTAAAGGCTAATCCAGGGTGATTACCTGGGCTGGGCAGGTTGCTTGCTATACAGATTCAAAGCACATCACTTTAAAAGGTCTCATCGGAGGTTCTCAGCAACCTATAAAGCCGGGACTGCAAAACCAAACCACGGGCCTGATTCAACCCAGTCCGAAAGCCAGGCCTGCCTTCCCGCACGCAGAGGGGGCCCGCTCACGTGTTTAACGCTAGGCAAGTGCTAAAGAGGCTGGTGGCACTGGAGCCTGTAGGGCCAGACCCTCAGCGGGTGTAAGAAGCTAGGAGAGAGCTCTTTGAAAGAACCTGGAGTTTAGGAGCGCAAGCCCTGCTGAAAGTCAACGGGATTTCAGTATCTAAGTCCCTCTGGTCCAGGCCCTCATCCGTGGAAGTCAGGGGCCCAGAGAGCTTTGGGGATCTGACAAGAATAGCCTGGCGCCCCTGCACTCCGCCAGGCGTCTGAGAACACTCCACACTGACCCAGCTCGTATTTTTACAGTCACTCTGAGCCGTCTCCTTGCGAGTGGCATTCCCTCAGTGGGAGTTCTGCTTAAAAATATAAAGCCAGTGACACCTATAAGACCCCCGGATTTTATAGTAACTCCCATCCGACGTTTCGCCACGTTTCTCCAGCGGCAACAGGGCCCGAGACTCTGCTCTCTGCTTCCCCGGAGGTACGTCTGGAGGGACGGCAACAGACTTGCTGCCGTGCGGCTAAAATCAGAATCTGGCCCTTTGTTTTGCTAAAACAAACCCTCCCGAAACTCAACCTCGCTGAGCTACAACCGCGCACGCACCCAGCGCAGCTCAGGGGAACGAAGCCACATCCACTGACCAGAAGTCATGGACCCGACCCCACGGCCACAACCCCACGCTAGGAAACATTCCTCGCGGGACCCGTTCCGTGAAACGATTCTTGGCCTTAAGCACACAGCAGGCCCCGGCCCCGCGGCTGTAATTCACACGCTGCAAAGGGAGGGGAGGAATCAGACGCAGCCCCTAACACTTGGCAGCAAGAGTGAAATTGCAGGTTATAAACCGGGGGGATTTCACGCAATCATTTTCACCCCCATTAAAGAGCAATCCGTGGTTCTGCTCCTCTCTGGGAGGCTACATGGCCAGCGCATGGCCCATCTTCCTGCAAAGACACAAAGATGGATTCTTGTCATGGCCAGTACTTAATGTGTGCCAGGGCGGAGCCCCGGCACCTCTTTCCTTACAAATTAAGCACTGATCTCGGCCCTCCGCAACCCAAAGCCGGGGAGCTGTAGAGAAGTAACGTATCGATTATGTGCTTAGGTGGGGCGGGAGGAGTGGTTTTAATAAGGACAAAACATGTCAATTATTGGAGGGTGACTTCGAAAGAATGAAAGCCAGAACGAACAAAGGGATGAGTGTGAAAGAAGAACAAAATGATGAAAGAAGGGACGAGAGAGAGAAAGTGAGCTAAAATGCCTAGCATTCTCTTCCCCTTTGGGGACCGGGTTAGGTTAACGTGCACAGCTGCAAAATCCCTTTTCCAGCCCTGGTACTTGAACAAAATCATGAGCAGAAACAAACCGAGCTTTGGCCTGGGGATGCTGAACGTGCCCCATAAAGGACCCACGTCAGCCGCTGGACAAGCGAGAAGGGGATTTGGGGAAAGGCCCCTGGGCCCAGTGCTCGTCCGATCCAATCTGCGAATACACAGCTTGGAGCCTGGGGGGGTTCGCCCCTCGGTGCCCGGGGTGGGGTACGGAAGCCCCACTGGGATTGGGTACAGATTGGCCATGGAAGGAGAGGACTCGGGCGCAAATGAGCGAGAGAGAGAGAGCGGAAGGAGGGAAAAGAAGCCGAGAGAAGGAAAGAGAAAGGATAGGGGACAGGCTCTAGAAAGAGAGACCCTCGCGTGCCCCGCTGGGGCACGAATATCCAGGCACCGCACCTATCGGAAGGGTTAAAAGCAGAGCAGCGGGGCTCCAGGCTGGCGGGAGAAAGGAGAGGGGACAAGGGAAGCCATGGCAGCCCGCCGCATGCCCGCGCTGGGCCGCACTCTGCCCGCTCTCTCGCCAGTCCACGGCCAGGGCCAGGCTCCCACCTCCTCTAGTTTATGGAGCAAAATCTCACGGCTGCTGCCTTGGGACCCCCCACCCCCAAGGGCAGGAATGCGATAATCACGCAAGGCAGGACCCCAGGAGCAGAGCTCACTGCGGGTTTACATCTCTTCTGCAGCCCCTGCGTCTCCCCCTATGGCACTGGGACCCCCCCCCCCCCCACACGTCATCTCTCTCTCTTTCAAATCCGCCCAGCCCCATGGACGATGCCTGCGGCCCCTCATCTAGCAGGGATCCCCGATTCCCCTCTATCAACCCTAACCCTGCCTCCCCCCAGACAGGAATTATTTGTGTTTAATTCAATCCTCCCACCCGCCTGCTTTAGGGCTCTGCTCGGCTCCTAGAACCTAGGCCAGCAGGTTCCTGTCTGGAAAACTTTCTCCCCTCCCGCCACCAATGGAGCCGAAAGATCTAAGCACTCGAATGTCAATGAGGCCCGTAAATAAGAAAGGTGACTTTTGTTGGGCGGGGGCGTTAAAGTTCTGTGTCATTTTCTTTGCTTGTGTTACAAACCCGCAGCTTGTGTCACACTTTCCGCATAGAGAAACCGAGGGGAAGTTCGAGGAGAAAAGGGAAAGAGCGAGAAAGAGGCAGATCCCCAGCTAGTGTAAATTGGCAGAGGCCAATGCAGCCAATGGGGCCAGCTTCCCACCTGGTCTAAACCCAGAGATCCCTGTCAGCGCTACACACAGTTCCAGGAGCTGGCACAGAGCGAGAGAACAAACCTGCAGCTGCAAAGGCTCCAAATGGCGGCGATTTTTGCAAGTAGAAACACCTATTGAGCCATCACAAATGCCCATCTCGAGGTGCCATCCAAATACGCCACTAGAACAATGAGGAGTCCGGCGGCACAGACAAACACCTGAGACTGCCAGCCACTAGATCCCCCTAAAACGCTGCAAAAACGACTATCAGGGAAGCGCTTTTAAGACAGACAGTACAAACCCAACAGTACAGAGGGCTCGATTTGCCATTTCCTGAGCCTTGCATTAAGCAGGGCCTGCGTTTTCTAAAAACTGTCCTTTCTTTATTGTGCGTTCTTAGCCACCGTACAGGCACGGGGGGCTAAAGCGTCCAGAAATGGGTATCCACTGGCTGCCAGGATCTCCAGCAAGGGATCTCACATCCACAGAACAGGTGCTCGGCACGTATGGAAAAGGAGACCCCTCTTACCGACTCTGCAACGTAACTTCAGTCATTCGTTGGTAACACCCCTTGCCTATATGAACTATACCTACATATATATAGATTATATACAGTGTACACACCCTGGTCGATTGACAGATACACCCCCACACATACGGATCACTCAACACACATCGATCAATTGATTCACACACCCTCATCAGTACACACACACACACAATGATTGATTGATTCACACACAGCCTCAATCGATCACTACACACACACTATGATCATCTGATACACACACCCACACGTGTTTCTGTCTCTGCATCTCTTTCCACTGCAGCATTAAACGGATCCCAGAGCAAATTCGTGAGATCTGCAGCTATTTCCCCCCCCCCCCCCCCCCCCGGTGGTGCAAAAGAGACGCAGGCCATCGGTTCCCGGGACCGAGCAGCACTGACTTCATGCCCATGGGCGGCACGCGGGAGGCGAATTATCCCGATTTAAAAAAAATCAACTTCCCATTTCTTCTCTCCCACACAGCGGGATCAAAGCACCCCAACCCCATGGATCTGTGGGGTGGGAGTCTCTGGGCTTTGGAAGGAACATTCAGATTGGCAAATGAACGAGGACAGGCTGAGTCCAAACTAGCCACCAGTGCATCCCGGGAGCGAGATGAATTGGTCCGAATGTTCCCACGGGCCTAATTAAGCGAGCGGGTGACATGGCCGCGCACACAAGCCCACAGAAAGGGGGGATCCGGAACGGTGCTGCGTCCCTGCAAAGCTCAGATTTCAATGGCAGCCCTGTTTCAGAGCAAGCCCTTGCTGTTATTTGTCGAGGCCCAACAGCTCGCTGGGCTCGGCGCCCGCCACAAAGGTCTCATCTGCTGCAGGTTTTCCTTCCAAAAATCCCCCCCCCCCCCCATGGCTAGCACCACTGGCAGCTGGGGCAGGAAATGTGGGGGGTGGGCACAGCTCCCTCTGGCTTCAGATAGAATTGGGGGTGCTCAGGAGGTCCAGAACCCAGACCCGCGGTACTTCACGTCTAGCCCCCCTCCCCAATTCAACGGCCACTTCTGAAAAACTGGCCCTGGTAGAAACAAAGCCAGAGCCCCAGCCCTTGTCCCACCCCGCCAGCCCCTCCTCTCTGGAGCAAACCTTCTTTTTAAGCACTCTCACAAGTCCTAAAGCTTCGGGAAGTAATCAGGTTCTGCCTGCCCAGGCTCGCATCCAGGCAGCGCAGGGTGAGGTTACCAAGGACCCTAGCAGATTATCCAAAGAGCTCAGCTCTGAACTAAGGGACTGATTAGTCCAGACTGCTCCATCCCCGGCAGCTTCCTCTGGGACCCTCGGGGCTGGGTTTTTTCAGGAGCGCGCACACCGCGTCTGAAAGGCTAGCCACTGGGAGCTGAGACCAGAATGCTTTCCACAGATATCTGGGGGCAAGATTTTCCAAACTGCCTGGGGGATTCAGGCACATCTTTGTTTGTCAGTTCCTAAATCCCTCAGGCAATTTGGAAAAGCTGCCCCTCAAAGGCATTCTAAAGATAATTGCTAATACAGGCACTGGATCCTGGAATCAGATCGACTCAGGTAAACCCTATTTCTCCACCAGACAACGGAGTGAGAGGCATCGGGACGAGAACCTAAACGGAGGAGATGTAGAACAACAGACACTGAGGCCGCTAACGTCACTGCCTCCTCTCGCAAGGCCTGGTCAGTTGCACTTTTGTTGCTGGTCAGTTTCGGTGCCAGGTGTGTCTTTCTGTCCTTCCCCCCACTCCAACCCATTTCTAGGGCAGCTACACCTCGAGCCCAGGTTCTCCTGCATTAGCCCAACATGGCAGCGGAGTTTTGTGAACAACGGATTTTGACATTCACGGACAAGTCTGAAAAATTGAACTGAAACAAATCCCTCCCTCCCCCCGAACGGAGCATTTCAATTTGAGCTTTCTAAAAACAGAAAAATAGTGCTTTTTAACAATAAAATGGAAGGAAATTGCAAACTGAGAAACTGAAACATTTTGGCTTTTTCAGCATGTTTGTGGTGGGGGGGGGGGTGACAAAAAAAATGGAAAAACCCATGTGAATTTGTGCCAAATCTGCATTTTTCAGAGGGGAAAAAAAGTTTTGGCCAAAACATTTCACCTGTCTCTAATTGCAAGATCTGGACTTTGCAAACGCTGCAGGAGAATGTTTAAAATCACACACACACACCATTTGTCTCCAGAAAACAATCAAATCAAATCTCTTTTCACTTCAATTCTATCACAAAAATCTTAATATCACTTCTTTTTATTATTAATAAATTCCCTAAATTTGGGGCCTTGATTAGCCAGCCGGGCACGCGCACACGCACACACCCCCACACACACCCCCACACCCACGAGGGAACACACAAACACACACACACACACACACAGGAAGGAAATGTGCTCTCTGTCAGGCCTGCAAAGAGGATGCTTCTGCTTCCTCCCGCTGGGAGACGGGGCGCAGGAGCAGGTAGGAGCCGGCAGGAGTTGGAGGAAGAGGAGAGAGGAAAAGCAGGGCTGCCAACTGGCCTGGGCTGGAAGGGCGACCCGCCCGGCTTCCTTCTCCGACCCATGCTGGGAGGGCGAGAAGAAGCCGCAGTGCCCAGGATACCGGCCCTGCTCCATGGGAACAAAGGGGGCCAGGTCCCAAACTCTGCAGAGACTCTGGCCCCCTCTCAGCTGGGTCGGAAAAGGGGGCACTGGGGGTGACTCTGGGCCAAGGAAGGGGGAGGTTTGGGGCAAGGCAGTCAGCAGCCGCTACAGAGGTGCCGACAGCTCTGTCCCACTGAGGGTCAGGGCCAGGGATCCGCCCCACAGCCAGGACTGCCATTGGTTCCCCAGATCAGCTCCCTGCTCACCCACCCAGACTGCAGCAGACAAAGGCGACTCGGAGGGCAGAGGGGGGTATCGGGACCGCTAGCTGAACAGACCTTGCTCTCAGCAGAGGGGTCAGGAATTGGGACAGTCGCTAGAGGGCACCAGCTCTGGGCTCCCCTCTGCCCTGTTACGGACCGGCCTAGAAACCCCTTCCCCGGCCGGCAGAGGGGTAACAGAGCGCGAGGGAGACTTCGCTGAATAGGCAAATTTCAAGGTCTAATCTGCCAAACTGATATATTCTAACTTTCCTCTTTCGCGCCTTGCCCCACCGGGTCCGCCGGTCAGTCTGTCCGTCTCTCTAGCTTCACCTAGGGAAGGGACTTAAACCACAGCCTGCCCCTGTGCAGGATCGCCCGGCCAGCGCAGGGGCATGAGGACGGGAAGGGCTCTTGTGTGGAACGGATCAAGAGGCTGGACCCTCGGCAATCCTGCCGTTCTTGAGCCCCATGGCGCTCAGCAGCTGCCTGGCCCCTCGGAAGCTTGCCAGCTGATGGCCGGAGGGAGCGTGGGGCTGAGGACGGAGGAGACGGCTCAGGACCCAAGCCAGTGGTTCCAGAGCCATGTGCTGGCTTTGAGGCCTCAGCACAGCACAGCACTGCCAGCCGCAGGCCTTCCAAAATCGTGGGGCCAGGCCTCCGAACCGTCCCGAGAGTGGCTTTAGAATGACACGTGGCAGAGTTCTCCGCCGGCTTCGGGATCTCGGAGGGGTCGTACTCCCAAGCTTTGCTCCTCAACCAACTTCCCTCCCCTCCCGCAGGGGAAGCTGCAGAACTGGCCTCTTGCCATGACTCCCCGAGCCGGGTTTTGAAGGAAAACACCATGGCGTGCGAGACTCCCCATCCAATCACAAGAGTCAGAGCGGGGTGGTGGGGGCATTAGAGACTCACGACACTCGCTAGGGCTAGGGGTGAGCTCAGGCAGCAGGAATAACCTCGCGCTTTTCAGCAGGAGATCTCAAAGCCCTTGACAAAGGCGGGCAGGATCAGGAGCCTCCTTTTACAGCTGGGGAAACTGAGACGTGGGGAAGGGAAGCGAGTTGCCCAAGGTCACGCAGCAGAGCCAGGTGTAGAACCCAGAACCTCCATTCACTAGACCACGCTGCCTCCCTGCAGGGTGGGCAGAACTGCCAGACCCACTCACCGGTAGGTTACAGGAGGAATTAAACCCGGATCTCTCAGGTCCCAGGGCAGAGCCATAACCACAAATGCAGCCTACTTCGCTGCTCTGTACCCACCCCAACTTCCTTCCCGCCCCCCATGGGGGGAAATCAGGCCCAGGAAATGCCTAGTGGCCTCCGCTTGGTGCTCCGTTGCCTCTCGGTTCTTCGCCCTCGTTAAAGAAAGGGAGGCCGTCTTCTCTGTTTCCCTCTAAGTTCAGAGGAAAAGCAGAGAGTGCATCTTTCCTAGCTCTGTAACCACAAAACACAAGTTTCCACAGGGCAGGTTTGGGTAGGAGCCAAGCTGTCCTTAAATAACATTTTAAATCACTTTGCAAACTTTGTTTTGTTCCAAAGTAACACGCAGGAAAGGCACGGGGGGAACGAACAGCAGCAGACTGGTCCTCCAGCTGCCCCGTCCTCCCCCTCCTCCCCCCGTTCCTAGCTCAGATCCACCCCGCCAAACGCTCACATCTACCTCTACTGCTATCAATCAGAGCCCGGCCCAGTGCGACTGTGTGCAGTTGTGTGACTGGACACAATGGTGTGTGCGAAAATGCAAAGATTTGTGCCGGATTGCGTGTGACTGGGCCTTCGAGAGTGTCACAGTGCTCAACTGTGCATGTGAATGGATTGTGCATGATGACGTGTGCGTGCGAGAGCCAGTGTGCCCCTGCGACAGTGCCCGTGACAACGCGTGTGAGAGCAAGTGTGACCGTGTGATAGTGCCCGTGATGGTGCGTGGGAAAGCGAGTGTGACCATGTGTTAGTGCCCATGACAGTGTATGCCCATGACAGCATGTGCGTGAGCCAGTGTGACCGTGCAATAGTGGCCGTGATGGTGCGTGTGAGAGCAAGTGTGACCGTGCGATAGTGCCCCGTGATGGTGCAGGTGAGAGCGAGCGTGTCCGTGTGATAGTGCCCGTGATGGTGCGTGTGAGAGCGAGTGTGACCGTGCGATAGTGGCCGTGATGGTGAGTGTGAGAGCGAGTGTGACCATGCGATAGTGGCCGTGATGGTGCGTGTGAGAGCAAGTGTGACCGTGTGATGCTGCATGCGAGCGACTGTGCCCATGTCTGATGGGGTGTGTGCCAGAGAGGGGAGGGGGTCTCTGTTCTCCCCTCGCCAGGCACGGAGGCAGTCCCCACTGTTCCACTGTAGGAGAGGGCGCCCCCGCCTGGCCCCTCTTCTGCCCCCTCCCGTTAAATCCCAGACTTGGTTGCTGTAACCCATGTCACCCCCAGGACAGCTCCCATCCGACTGCAGCGCTAGGAACAGGCACTGCTCGCTGGTACAACTGAGCGACTCCGTACCAAATCCAGCCCGGCCGCTCCAGGTTCACGCCCAGTTCCGGACTCTCACCACTAGACCCCACTCCTCCCCCAGAACTGGATCGGAAGGGGAGTCCCAACTCCACCCCCTGCTCCACGCCCCGGGCAGGGAGGGACGAAACGAAACGAAGCCTGGACAGGTCTGAAGGGAAAAAGTCACCTGGGCAAAGCCCAACTCACTGCTGGAAGCACAGCGCGAAATGTTCAAATGTTCTGGACTGCTCCAGCACCCTCCCACCCATTCCTCCCTCCCCCCAACAGTGCTGCGAGGCCCAGCCGGGGACCGGACGCTCCGGGGGGAAGGTTAGTCGTGGGGTGCCGCAGGCCTGGGCAGAAGGTAGGTTGACCAGACACCACGGCCAGAGCAGGGAGAGACGCAGCCCCTTTGCTAAGCAGACAGTTTGGTGCCAGTTCCCCGGATTTCTGCCACATTTCCCTGAGTCCCCCGCTGACTCCCGCTCGACCACACACCTGGCCTCCCATTTGAGTCTGGAACAAACGCAGAAACTGGGCACGTGTGGCCTGGTTAAAATCTCCCACTGAGTGGGGTCCGAACCGAACCACTGGACTCTAAACTGCCCCAAACTTGGGCTCTGGCCGCCACAGCTCTGACCTACCACCACAGCACTGAGCCTACATTCTTTCCTTCCCTGCCTGAACCACAAAAGCAAAGCAGAGCTCGGTCCAGACGTTCGCACTAACTGCTCCATGCACCAGGGCCGTGCCCTGGACCTGTCGCACCTCAGCTAACACCCGCTTTGCACACAGCACAGAAAACACCACACAACTGTCGGCATTATTTGCTGTCTCTGCTCAGGAAAATCCTAGGGCTGGGACAGCAGGGGGCTTGTGGGTCGAGATTGAGGGGCGTCTGCAGAGCAGGATGGGGAGGGGTCTGGGGCTCAGGATTGAGGGGCGTCGGCAAAGAGGTGTGATTGAGCCACTAGACGATTACTCAGTGCCCGGCACTAGCTGGCGCTGTGCGTCTCGCTTTCAGAAGGCGCTTTAAAAAATATATATATAAGGGAAAAAAATTCACCTACAATTTTGCATAGTAACTTAAAAAAAAAAAAGAAAAAAAAAACCATCAAAGAAAAGGATGAAAAATGAAGCCAGGCGTCAAGCCACGGGTCGAGACAGAGATGCCAAATCCACCGAGTAAAAAAAGACACTGCTCTGGAAGGGGGTAGATTTCTATAAGGGGGAAGCGGAGGGGGATAAAGAAGTCCAGCCATTTCGGAAATCGAAGGCAAATGGCTTTTACATCTTGCCGTGGGCGGACCCGCGCTCACAAAAACACGAGAAGGTCATTGTGAGAACGTCTCGGAAAAAGTCAGCCAAGAGATCCCCAAATTCGAGGCTGTGAGAGCCTGGCTTTCGTCCGGTTTATTGCAATATGGAAACTGACATGGTACAGCGGGGAGCCGCACAAGGGGCCCCTCCCCGGGCGAAGAAAAGTGGCGGCCGCTCTCCCCACCGAGGTGCCAACCCCCTGCGTGCCATTGTTCCCGGGGGCGGAGGAGGCTGGGAGAATCCGGGGTGACGGGAGACGGGTACCGGGACATCTCATCAAGCCAGGAAGAATGATTCATTTGGTTGCAATTAAGGCTAATGCTGACACCGGTACGGGCCAACCGGTGAGCTCAGCCGGCCGGCTGTGCCAAACAAAAGTAAAAATAACCCCGGCGTGTGCCGGGCCGAGCCGTGGGCGGCGAGGGAGCTAAATAAAGCTTTCCCCAGGTTCGGGAAGTGCCAGTCCCAGGAATGCCGCCCGCAGCGAGACGGCAGCTAACCCCCCTTTTATTGGGCTCAGCGGGAAGCACCCCGGGTCTCAGCTCAGTCGCCCTGCAATGGGGGGGCTGGCAGAGGGGGGGGGGCTGGTTTGCATATGCAAATCCAGCTGCTCTGAATCGCTCCCGGGGTGGTGGTCACGAGCGCGTGAGCCTGACTCTGCAGCCCCATGGGGATGGGTGATGCAGGATCCAGGCGCCCGGCTCCACTGCCTGTGTTGTTATTTCCCCACCGTGGAACAGGCGAGACGGAGCTGGAGCCCCCTTTACATCTTCGCTCGCCATCAGACTAAGAGGGTCAGCTTGGACCAGGGCAGCGCTAACGCGCCGAGGGGTCACTGCCAGATCGGGCGAGCCAGGCGCTCCTCCGCCTGCCCGGCCCTCTGGCCGTGCATCGCCCTGGGGCTTAGCCAGGCCTAGCGGGAGGCAGCCGCACGCGGCCCCAGAGGCAGAAACTTAAGCGCTCTGAGGGGCTGAGGGCGTTGAGGAACGTACAGGGCTGACTGCATACCACAGCGGCACCGAAAGCTGAGATGTGGGGGCCACCGTAGCAGTGCTGTGAGCCTCAGTTGCTAGTGAAAACCAGAGCAGACAGTCTCAGGGCACCACCTGAGGAGGGAGGTATCCTCATTTTACAAAGGGGAAACCGAGGCAGGACAGAGCCACCCTTCCCCCGCTCACGCAGCCAGTCAAGTGGGGCTAGCACCAGCGCATCCACGGGCAGCTGTGGACATGTGTTGCTCGCCACAGGAGAACGGACACCGGTTCTGCTGCCCACCAGCCGAACGCTGAAACTATTGGTTAGGTGGCTGGTCAGGGCCTTGAGCTCAGGGGATCTTGTCGCTCGTTAAGCCAGCGGAGCGGGCGAGCTCGTTAGCAGCCATGGCCTGGAAAGCAGGGGTCGGTCATGGATTTCCCTGGGTATTCCTGGGCAGAGCCACGCCGGACTCCTCTCAGGGGTGGAGTGGGGCAGAGGCCCATTGGGGGGATGCTGGGCTGGGCAGGGTCCCATTGGCTACTGAATCCTTCTCCTGATCAGCATTTCTGTGACTCCTGAGGGCTCTAAGCAACCACGCCCAGCGCTAATGGATGGCACCTGGCATCACCTGAAAACACCATGATCTCCTTTCACAGAGGGGGAAACTGAGGCAGAAGGCTTGACACAGCAAGCCAAGGGCAGAGCCAGGACGAGAACCCAGGAGTCCTGGTTCTCAGCATCCCACCCCTGCTCTAACCACCAGTTCGGGGAGCAGGCCACTAGACCGGTGGCTCTCAGATGTTTTGCTATCAGGCCCCTCATTTATTAAAGCAACTGCTCCCAGGGCCCCCATCCCCGTCCCCTGCACTGGAGGCAACAGTCATCTATATGGACCCCCGAGCACATATACGGTCACACTAGCCGGCATCGCAGAGGGTCAGAGGAGCTTGTGTCCCTGCTCTGAGCTGACCTGGCCCACGAGTCCTCCTGGGTGAAGAGTGGGTCCCCCTGGACTGTCTTCCAGAGGCCCTGTCCCCTCCTCCCCCATTCTGTCTCTCCGTCTGCCCCAGCCTGTCCTCACTGAGCCCCCATTCCCCCCCCCCGAGCCCCTATTCCCCCCTCAGTCTGCCTGTCCTACATGCCAGCCCCCCGCCTGACCTTGTCCCCTCAGCCTGCCCCCCAAGGCCCCGGCCTAAGGCAATCGGTCACCGGCTCCCCCTGCCAACTGCAGGGCTGCCCCACTCGGCCCCTGCTGGGTGTGGGAGGGAAATGGGGACAGGAACAGGCCACCCCACGGGTGGGGGGGAAGAGGGGGATACCCATGGGGTCCCAGCCAGCTCCTGCCTTCGCTGTGTGTCCACAAATGCCCATAGCATGAGACTGTCAGTGCTAGAGCCCACCCCGTCCCCAAAGCAGGAATGCAGCCCAGGAATCCTGGCTCCCAGCCCCCCCTCCCACCACTCTAACCACTAGACCCCGCTCCCCTCCCAGAGCTGGGACTAGAACCCCGGAGTCCGGCTCCCCGTGCCCCCGCTGTAACCACCAGCCTGTTCCTCTCTTGCAGCTAAACCTCCTCCAGGGCTGTTGATCAGATCCACACTTAAATCCACCAGCCCTCAAAGCCCTGCTCTGAGCTAAGGCAGCCAAAGGCGAGGGAACCAGACAGCTCCCAGCTCAGCATCTGGGGGCCTTTCTTCCAATTCACACTCCGCTGCAGACCAGGCACAAAACCCCCAACCCACAGCCAGGCCCCCGCCCCCGGCTCCCCCACTCCCTGCGGCGAGCCATATGTCAGCCAGGTGAGCTGCGTTATTTACAAGCCAGCCAGATCGGGAAGGGGCCTCTGACTCTTAAAATACCTGGTCCCCCTCCAAACCTCAGGCAGCACAAACGACCAGCGCCCCCGCGTGAAAAATGCAAGGTTCGGCGGGAGAGAAATGTTAAACCACACAACGCCTGGGAGGTACAAGGAATAGGAAACCGCAGGCAGACGTGGAATCTGAAACAATTCAGAGGGAGAGAGGCTGCTCGCAGGGCTGGCTGAAAGGACGGCGGAGTTTCACGTGGTTCTTCGGCCAACGCCCAGAAACTCACTTTTCCTCCACAGATCTCCAAATGCTTCCCAAAGGGGCGCAGGATCACCCTCCCCATTTCACAGATGGGGAAACTGAGGCACGTGGCGGGGACGAGTCACTGCCCAGGTCACCCAGCAGCAGAGCAGAGAATTGAATCCAGGTCTCCTGAATGCCCGTGCAGTGCTCTACCCACTAGGCCTCTCTCTCATACAAACACATGGTGTACGTAAGTTCACCAAGTACTGAAATGCAGCCAGCTCTGGGGAGGGACAAAAGCAGTTGTTTGCCCCATTTACTGCCACGGCCACGCTGCCTCTCCTTCTAGCTGCCAGATTTTTTTTTCCTTGCAGAGTCGCGGCTGCTGGGTTCGCCAGGAGCCAGGCGAAATGGGGTTGACGGTTGAACCGAAAAGCCAGGCTGAGTTTCAGGCAGCGGAGGGGGACTCGGAGACCCGACTGAAGGGTTTGGAGAAGGGGCCTGGATCCCAAGGAACCTAAACGCTGGGGAATAGTGCTGAGGGGAATTTTGCCTGGCCCCAAATCAGACTTTGGGAAAGCCAAATCTAGCTGAGGCACTTGTCTGGCCCCATCACTGAGGTGACTCATAACCTCCAAGGCAAGGCAGGATCCCATTTTACAGAGGGGGAAACTGAGGCACAGAGAGACAAAGGCCCAAAGGTACGTCAGCTCCTAACTGCCTCTGGGCCTAAGTGACTCTCACCAAGGAGCCTGCAACTCAAAGGCCAAGGTGACAGCACTAACCGCCGGCCCCCTTGCTCCAGAGTCAGGCACTCCCCTATCCAGGGAGGGAGCCAGTCTGCATCTCCCGCCCAGCCCAACGCCAGCCTCAACCCAGAGAGCAGGGGAGACTCATGCTCAGAGCTCAGACCATGAATAGAGCCCACGAGACCTGGACTCCCGCCCTCCAGCTGTAACTGCTAGAATCCCCTCCCAGAGGTGGGAACAGAGTCCAGATCCTGGCTGCCTGCCCTAAGCCACTAAACCCCGGTCCCCTCCCAGAGCCCGGATTCTGAACCCAGGAGTCCTGATTCCCAGCCCTCCCGGCTCTAACCACTAGACCCCGGTCCCCTCCCAGAGCCCGGATTCTGAACCCAGGAGTCCTGACTCCCAGCCCTCCCGGCTCTAACCACTAGACCCCGGTCCCCTCCCAGAGCCCAGATTCTGAACCCAGGAGTCCTGACTCCCAGCTCTCCTGGCTCTAACCACTAGACCCCACTCCCCTCCCAGAGCCTGGATTCTGAACCCAGGAGTCCTGACTCCCAGCCCTCCCGGCTCTAACCACTAGACCCTGGCCCCCTCCCAGAGCCCAGATTCTGAACCCAGGAGTCCTGACTCCCAGCCCTCCTGGCTCTAACCACTAGACCCCGGCCCCCTCCCAGAGCCTGGATTCTGAACCCAGGAGTCCTGACTCCCAGCTCTCCCGGCTCTAACCACTAGACCCCGGCCCCCTCCCAGAGCCTGGATTCTGAACCCAGGAGTCCTGACTCCCAGCTCTCCCGGCTCTAACCACTAGACCCCGGCCCCCTCCCAGAGCCTGGATTCTGAACCCAGGAGTCCTGACTCCCAGCCCTCCCAGCTCTAACCACTAGACCCCACTCCCCTCCCAGAGCCCAGATTCTGAACCCAGGAGTCCTGACTCCCAGCTCTCCCGGCTCTAACCACTAGACCCCACTCTCTCTTTGCCTTTTCTCCTCTTTCCAGGCCCTCTCCCCATCTGCAAAGAGCAGGCCTAGACCCCACGGCACCGCTGGCTTGGGGGTGCTCAGGAGTCGCCAGCTGCTCTACCCCTTTCCCCAGCGCCCGGAGGAAGTCCTGCAGCCCTGCAGGAGGTCAGCCTGGCCTTGGAACCTGTGACCGCGGCTTTCCAGGGCTGGCGAGCCAGCCCGCCCCCTGTGCCTCGGGGCAGTGGGGCGGGTAGGGGAACAATTTTGAAGCGCGGAGGATAACAAGGGACAGTGTGAACTGTACCTAATAGGATTAATGCTTCAGATTCATGTCCACTTTGCTCGGCACAAAGCGGAGATAACAACTCATTAGAGGTCTGCAAATCCCCAGGGTCATGTTCGCAGAGCCGCGCCGTGTCAAAGGAGCAGCAGGACACTAAGCTCCCGAACTCCATGGGAAGGGGGGAACTCTGAAGCCCGGCATCCTTCAAGGAACCAGCGCATTTGGGGGGAGGGGGGAGGATATGGGCCCATTGCGATGAAACCTCGGTAAAGCCCCTGGCTCTGTGGGGACTGCAGAGCGCTTAGAGTCCCGGCAGGGGGGTCAGGGCTTGTAGGTGCCCGCCCGGCCCATGTCCAAGTGTGTGCACAAGCGTGTGCAGTGGCACAAGCAGCGGCACGCGCACCCAGCGCAGCGAGCCAGCAGCTGCCGGGGAGCACGCTTCCTTTTACCTACAGGCCGCCCAGTCGGGGAACTCTGCCCAGGCAGAGCGGAGCAAAGGCTGCGCTGGGAGACTACGCTCCCTCCCGGGCTGAGGGAAGGGATGGGTAATTAGATTAACGAGGGAGCTGGCCGCAGCTCGTTAAAGAGCGGTCAGTTCTGACTTGTGGTCAATCGCTGGAGCACTCCAGCAAAGATAACGCTAACTGGCCTGGCTGGCTGCCTCTCCCACCCACGCACCCCCTCTCGCCCGCCCCCAGGTAGCGGACAAGCCGGGAGCGTGCTAGCCACTGGGCTGGAGAAAACAGAGCCCGAGCGGGCCCTTGGCCAGGGGCTGGAGAAACGGACTGGGGAGTCGGGACTCCTGGGTTCTGCTCTCGGCTCTGCTGTGAAGCCTTAGCTGAGTCATTTCCTCGCTCTGTGCCTCAGTTTCCCCCAAGCATCATGGGGGCAGACAGAGCCATGAGGAGGGCCAAGCAGGTCGTGCCCATGTGATGGGAGCTCTGCTTGGCTATTCTCCCTGCCCCTGCTCACCCGGAGCGTGGCGAATCCAGGAGCTGAGCCCCTCAGCCCCGGGCTCCCAAGGCAGAGACCCCACCCGCCAGGCCTCTCTGAAATCTGCCCCCCTCAGCCAGCCCCATCGGGGCGCGGGCCGGCCCGGCTAAACCTGCCTCCTGATTGGCTGCCGCGGTCCGCATTGCTGCTTCGCACTGCAGCACTAGGCGTAGCGGCGCTGCCGAGCCCACAGCTGTAGCCGCCCGGCAGCGAGCCAGAACCCCGGCTGCAGGCAGGAGAGAGCGCGGGGGGCTCCTGATCCCCCCCGCCAAGCCCCACGGCACCGCAGCCCCCCTAGCAAATGGCCCCCGATGCCCATCCCCGACTCCCCAGCACCCCCCTTCCGCACCTCCCTGCCAGTTGCAAACCCAAAGCAGCCAGTCCTCCAATCCCCCCGCCCCTCCTGGGCCCTCTGACTGCCAACACCCCCCCCCAATATCGCCGCGCTCCATTCCCCGCCCCCCCCCCAACGGGTGAGAACAAAGTTTGCTGCAAAGTGGCTGCCCCCGTGGGGTCAGGGATTGGCTCGGCACGGACTGAGCCCCAGCCGGAGCCAAAAACCCAACGGCTGGGGGGGGGAGGGGATTCATTGGCAGCCAAAACATGGTCGGCAACGGGACAGCGAGAGAGAGAGAAAAGGAGGCAGCTTCCCAAGCAAGCGCGTGGGCCCCGGCCAAAGGGGCCAGCCTGCGCTGGGGGGGACGGGCGGCCCAGGGGATGCTTTTGGGCCCCATGGCTCGAAGGGAAGTGGCAGCGGGGCCGGGGGAGAACAAATGAACAAAACAGCGAGAAAGGAGATGGGGAGGAAGGAAGGGCGCGGAGAGCAAGTGAGAGAGACAAAGGAAGAAGAGTGGGAGAGAGCGAGCAGGAGAATCAAGATGGCCGCCAGGCTGGCCAGGGAAGGTGCCAGCGCTGGGGAGGCTGGGTGGAGCAGACGGACAGGCGGACGGGGCTCTGTCCCCGCCACACACACACCAGCCCGGCTGTCCGGGGGGAGTCAAAGACATTTATTCCATCTGCTGGGGGGGCAGAATTGGCAGGGGACTAGGCAGTTCATATAGCAAGACTGTAAGGCAGGGGGCTCGCTGGGCAGACAGGGCCCGGCCCGCTGTGTATGGGGGCGAGAGAAAGTTCAGTTCATCACATTAACCCCCTAGCTCAGCTCCGCTCCCCTCCCAGAGCTGGGGATAGAACCCAGGAGTCCTGGCTCCCAGCCCCCACTCCCCTCCCAGAGCTGGGGATAGAACCCAGGAGTCCTGGCTCCCAGCCCCCACTCCCCTCCCTGTACTGGGGATAGAACCCAGGAGTCCTAGCTCCCAGCCCCCTTCTCCCCGCTAGCCCCCACTCCTCTCCCAGAGCTGGGGATAGATCCCTCCTAACTCCCAGCTCAAGCTGATTAAACCCATGTCCCAGTCAGGAACCCGATGGGTGTCTTCCCCCTTCCCCAAGCCTCTTTCAAACCAGCACAGACTTGCCCATCCCGTAGGAAGGGCACCCCCCACCCCGCCCCACCCCAGCACCCCCTGATCAGGTCCAGGCCAGCATTGCAGAGCAGCCAAAGGGGGCCCTCCCGTGGGGCAGAACCCAGGGCAGGACTGGCAGAGTGACACCGGTACGAGCGAAGGGTGAATTTAAACCACTATCCTCTGTGCGCCCGCCTGCGCCCAGCCCACGCTGCCAGCCTCCAGCGCCCCCCTGGGACGTTTCAAACCAGCCCCTCGTGCTGAGGGGCTCCTGGCAACCGCCGCAAAGCTCCCCCTTGTCCTGCCAATCCCTCCTCCAAGCTCCCCTTGGCTGAGACCCCGACTAACCCCCCCGCCCCCGGCCAGGCTGCTGGGGAGCTGAGCCCGCTGCCATCGGGCTTCCCTGGGCCACGGGCGCTACCGTAATACACCGAATCACATACAGCGCCTAGCGCCACGGGGCCCTGGACGCTACCACAATACACCTCGTAAGTGACATCATTCTAGCAGTAGAACTCCCCCTACACACGCTTGCTCCAGGGTAAGAGGGGACTTCTTCCACTTCCGTTTATGGCGCTCTGGAAGTGGCCGCTGACTGGGAAAGGGCCCTTTTGGCCAGGAGGTGGCTGGGGCTTGTGCCAGCAGGGTGAGCGGGGTGACCTGTTTCCCAGCCGGCTGCCCTGCAAAGGGAGACGCGAGCATGGCACGGGCCGGCAGACCCACGCTAGCGCAGGCGATAACGGCAGCACAGGTGCCAGCCCCCACCAGCAGCCTGCGGACAAGCCCGGGGGCTTGGATACATTTTTTGGGTGCAGGGGAGGGGGAATCTCTCCCTCTCAGATCCTCTCCCAGTCCCTGCATTGCCACATTTCCATCCATTGATGCCAAACGCCCTCTGCCCACGGGCTCAGACGCCTCAGCCAGCCCTCCTGCACTGACAGCCGAAGCCGAGCCCCGGGTGTTACCCCCCTTTCCTCTGACCTCCCCCCCCCCGCCCCGACTTCCCCACCTTGCAAGAGAAACAGATCGTTAAGCCAAGTTCCTAGCTGCTGGTGACGCTTTTTAGAGCAACCCTAATGCACTGCTAACCATCTGATGGAGCTGTGATAATTGACATGTGGTGACAAGGGATTTGAAGGTCATGGGTCGTCGTCCCCCCCCCCCGATAATTCTAATGCCAACAAAGCTGTGAAGCGTTATCTGCAGCCATCTGGCTAGAGGGATCCCGAACCAGGCTGGATTTGATGCCCCTGAAATACCCAGGAGGGGCACATGCGCCCCAGCTGTCTCTCCCCTCCCTGCCATCTCTCTTGATGCCCTGCTGGCCACCAGCCCCACCCGGTGCCTTTCATTCAAAGGGCTTTGTGCCAATCTGGCCCTGGCACAACTCAGGTGCCTCTGGTTAAATGCGGTCGTGGAGCCAGACCAGGTCAGGGCCCCAGTGTGCCAGGCGCTGCATAGACACAGCCCAGTGCCCCCCCCCCCCCCCCCCCCCGAGAAGGCCGGTCACTATTATTATCCCAAGAGCCTGAGGCACTGAGAAGGGAAATGACCCAGGAGGCCTGGTTCCAGCTCTAACCGCTACACCACACTGTGCTGCCAGGTAGATCCCCAGGATCTTTTGTCCCTGCCCCCGCCTGCTCTAACCACTAGACCCCACTCTCCTGCAAGGCTGGGGAGAGAACCCAGGAGTCCTGCACTAACGACTAGACCATGCTCCTTCCCTAAGGAGATGTTCTCCCCCAGCCCTGTCTCTGCACTGTGGGGATGGGGGCGCTCCATTTCAGTGCCCCCAGACTGGGGCTGGGACAGACACACATCCCCACCCTTCGGAGCCCAGCTTGGGGAAAGTCCATGGGGGGAGAGGGGGGACATGGGCTAAGTCCAGAGCTGGCTCTCACCCCTGAGCCCTGATGGGCTACTCCCTACCCAGCCACGCAGGGTGCTCGGACCCTTCCCTCCCCAGCCTCAGCACTGGCTGACAGACCAAATGGAACGAGCGCCGATCCCAAACCCACGCGCCACGCTGCCCCACTGACCTCCTCCCCCGTCGCCCCCACCCGGCTTCCCAGTGGGCCAGGCGCCATCTTGGCTGATGCAGCCAGGCCTGAACCAGGACCTCCAGAGCGAACCCCCCTGCGGCTACAGCGTGAGCTAAAGAGCCAGGCCTCTGCCGCTTGGCACCGTAACAACTCGGATGGGGGACCCAGCCCAGCCCCGCCCCACGCTGCACCAGCTGGCTACGTGAGCAGACAGCCACACACTGTGGCAGGGTGAGAGCATAGTTAAGATTCAGTCAAGCAGCGATGTTTCAAAGTGCTCTAAAATCCACAAGCATGCTCTGCTTGTCTCGGAAATTGCGGGAACTCCCCAGGGTCGGGTGAGCAGTGGAGCCGTGCAAAGCCTGGATGTTTCGGTTCGCCGGCCAGTCTGGAAAACCGGCGGGGGGATTCGGCCCAAAAACTCCATTTTTCCAAATTTGGGGGTTAATCAAAAAGGCAACAGAATAACTCGCTTTGGGTGGAACAGAAGCATTTTGCTCTCGCAAAATCAAACCGTTTTGATCAAGACAAAAATGACATTTTTAGACTTTTTCATCCATCAAAAATTAGTTCTGATCGCGACCATTTCTAAGCATTTTGAAGTAGATTAAAATAAAAGTAAAAGAAACGTTCAAACAAAAGGTCACTTTGAACAGAAAACCTGGGCCATCTCCTTTCGAACCTCTCAAAACCACATTTCCCCCTTTTATTTTTTAGCTTCCGCCCCCCCCTTAAACCAAACCAATTTGGTGAAACTGACACAAAGTCACAAAAGGTTCCGCTGTCCGCGAACGTACATTTTTTTGCCGGAAAAAAGATTAGTCCGAAAGTTTTCACTCAGCTCATGTGAGTGGGACAAGTTTGGGGTCAGTTGATCCAGCAGTTCCCGAGAGAGCCAGGCAGAGAAAAGAGCTAGCCAGTACACGGTGCCTGTTCTTATCTCGTTTCGGAAGGGGGCCTGGAGCTGTCCCTGCAGCACCAACCTGAGCTTATCTACGTGGCCTGAACCTCAGGGGCTGCCCCGCCTCGGGGGTCTGAGCAGCACGGCTTTCAGAGTTACTACACTCTGGCTCGGTGCGTTGACACACATCAGGAGCGCACAGCAAAGAAAGGAGCAGGCAAGCTAAGCACAGGTGCTCGGGGACCGGGTATCCGCCCTCGGACGTGGGTCCCACCGAGCCGCGCGAGGTCTTCGTTCTGCCGGAGCTCTTTTTGGAAGGCTTAACCCTGAGAGCAGAGCTCAAAGGCCTCTACAAGCCGACTGTGGAAAATGGCTGGGGAGCGCAGGAGCGGCGGGACCTCCTGGGCCAGTGCGCCCAGACCCTGCCATCGCAGGCTGCCCGTCACCCCCATCACAAACTCACCCAGCTCCAAACCAGGGAGGCCCTTTGCTCCTACAGGAGACCCTCCCGGCTCTGGACCTTAGAAACCGTCTCCCTATTTCCAGCCTCAGTTTATCCCCATTTATTCTTGGGCCAACCTTGTCCTGGCTCTTCCCCCTCCCCCGTCTTACAGAGCGCAACCAGCCCCGCTCTCAGCCTGCACGTGGCCTGGCTAACCACGCCAGGTTCGCCAGCCCCGATTGCCCCAGCAGCCTCATCCGGACCCTGCTTATCAGGCGCAAGGGCCGAGGGAGCGGCACACGCTTGGGGTGGTTTGCTCAAGGGATTCCTCGGCCCCTCAGGCACGTCGCCCTGGCTCCCGCTACATCCTCCAAAAAACTAGAGAAAGTCACTGGCAAAAACCTGTTCCCGAGGAGTTAGGTTAACGGGCGGCGACTCGTAGCCTTCCTGAGATCACCCCCGGCCTGCTTTTTAGAGGGTTAATTATAGGGGAGCTCAGCGCTCTGAGGGACTGGCCACTCAGCAACTGCCTATTAGCAACGGGTTTGGCAGTGAGTGCATACGAAATGGGAAGGTGTTTGCCACCCTGTGGAAACGAACCACAAGCTCCAAATCCACCCCTCTGCCCAAAGCACCTGAGCCGAGAAATGCCTCGCTGGGCTGTCCTTGTATTCTGGTGGCAGCCCAGATGCCGCGGAGATGGGCTGCTTATGAATGCATGTAGTAACAAACAAAGATAAAATAGCACAACGTGCTTTAGAGACGGCAATGGCTGGAGGGTATTTTAGTCTAGAGATAAAACGAATTACCACAGAGTTCAGACTAAGCGATGGCAGAACATTTTAGCTACAGAAATAAGACGATTACACGCACCCTCTGACATAGATACAGTGATTATAATACCGTAGCCCGGCCTAGGTGATAGAGCACTGGACTCAAGACCCCTGGGTTCTAGTCCAGCTCCGCTACTGGCCTGCTGGGTGAACGTCTGCTACTCACATCTCTCTGTGCCTCGGTTTCCCCAGCTGTAAAATGAGGATGACGATACTGACCCCCTTTGTAAAGCAATTTGAGATCTACTGATGGAACGTGCGAGTTAAGATTTTTATAGAGAGTCTCCTGTATATAATATATTTAGACAGAAGAATATATTCTATACACTCACACAGAGAGAATTCAGACTGTGGAATATTTGCACTACAGAAGTTTATATACCCACTCTTACATAAACGGATTGTATGCATCTATTCCCTCATCCAGGCAGTTACAGAGTCTATACGTTACACTGGCAGGCACCTGGGATTCAGACAATGATCACTGGATATTTATCTACAGAGAGAAGGCAGACACAGACTCATGCTCCGGTAGAAATGGCAATCTATACTGACCAGTATATTCACACTCAGGATTTCCAATCCACACACACACACAAAGGGGGCTTGGTCCATAACCCACTTGTATTCTATTCCATCTAGAGTCTTAGGCTATAGCCCTCACCAGTCTCTGACTGTCATTCACTCTCCCATGCAGCCGGCATAACGACAAGCACTCGCCGTACATTAATTGCCTATTTCCGGATTTAAAAACAAATTGGCGCAAAGGGACAGGAATCATTCCCAAGGGCGGGGCAGCCGGCCCCGCTTTTGCCACTTTTGTGCTCAAGCTCATCCGACTCTGTTGGGCTTCTGAGCCCTGGGCACTCGTACAATGCGCGGAATGAGAGTTTAAGGGCAGATCCTCCAGGCCGACCTCCTGCCACAGACCCCCCCCAGCACCCGCACACTAAACCCAACAACCGAACCTAGACCAAGGTAGTAACAACCCTCGGGAATCTAAACTACCATGTGCCGCAGGCGGGGGCAGAGGTGCACCACACTGTGCCTCTGTGGCCAACCTGCTTTCGGAGGGCGCTGGCACCGTCACACGCACACGCCAGACCCAAAAGCTGCAATCTGCTTTCGGGGCAGCGGAAGCAAAGTCGCTCTGTGGCATCGACCAACTTTACGCCAGCGGCCGCCGCAGGGGTGCAGATTATAAATTTATATTCATTCGCTGCTTCACCCTGGCAGCACTTCTTCCGTTTCATGCACCGCGCAGGGAAACCACCCGCAAAACTGGGGGTGTGGGGGGGGGAACTGTTAAAAGCCAGACAAAATCCCCCTCTTTTCCAGAAGGGATTGAGTTGGCATCCAGCTTTTCCAAGAAAGCTTTTTGCTTCCCATCAATTATTCAGATTCCCATTCCCCACACCGCACCCCCCCCCCGCTCTCTTTTTTCTATCCCCTTTACAATTCCAGGCCCTTTCAATAATTTAATTTGCTTTAAAAACTCAACAAAACAAAAGCGTCCAAAGTAAAAAGAATCAAAATATATAAATAAGTGATATTTAAACCAAAAGCGCTTCTGATCCCAGATAGGCACACAAACAGGCCCCAAAATAGCTAAACCCTTTTTCTTTCGCACCTTCCCTTATTTGGACGGATTCTTTCAATTTCGCAATGAATGCCCCGCTTCCATTTAACTGAGGGTGGTGAAGAACCAAAGAGAGCGGTCGATATTTTGGTGGGGACATGGGACCGGAGGCCTAGGAGGGAGCGGGGGAATGCTATTCCCAGCTCTTTCTCTGTCGAAGGCAGCAAGGAAAGTTTGAGAGTTTGTTATAGAGATCAAGTCCAAGTGAGATCACTTGTGGAGGAAGAAAGGAGAGGGGCAGATTTGTCAGATCAGATGGAAAAAAGGGCTACCGGTGTCAGTTTCAGGAAAGGAGTTAATAATGGACAACAATAAAAGCAACCTAAAGAGTAATTAAGGACTTCCAGTCCATTTTGCTAATCCAAAGTGGGGGGAAATCTTACAAGGGCTGTTTTACACCTTTACACCATGTTTATAGACTCATCCTAAATGCGTACAAATGAAAGCAACAGAGTAAACAGCAACCCACTCCCCCCCACCCCCCATATTGGGAATGTTTTCACTTGGCAAATGCCTCTCTCAAAGCAGAGGGAAGAGAGGAGAGTAAAGACAGAGACATGTCGGATCTGGGGCTGGACCCTCAGCTGGTGTCAGTCGGCCTTGCTCTACCGACTTTGGTGGAACTACGACGACAGACACCAGCTGAGATGCCAGCCCCAGGCTCCGCTAATCTTTGTTTCACGGGGGATTTCGCTCCGCTCCGAGATTTGGAAACACAGTTTGGGAAGGAAAAGGCCAACGGAGCAGCCTGAAATCCAGAAATCCTAAATGAAGACAAGCCAACCGAGCGATCAGCCTATGGACACACATCATGCCACGGTGAGACCTTGCTTTCCCGAACCACACAAGGGGCCGGGAATTTAATTTGGATAAGCAGAGGCTTGGATAAGCTGGGGACTTTCTGACGTTGTTAGCATACACGGGGGAACATGACCTCATTCTGGATAAAGGAGTTATTTGGAGAATCAAAGCTCAAATAAACAAGGTTTCGGTGTATAGATTACACACAGATGCACAAACATACACACACACACACGTTCTCTATACAGATTAATACCCATGGAGTGGAACACTAAATAGTCATCACACTTTGTTTGTAAATCTGTATCTGAGCACACCCGGTGTGCTGCAGCATCTGTGGAAAGGAAGGCTAGAGTGAAAGTTGAAAGCACTTCCCTGTAAATATGTATTTACACACTCATATGCCATGCACACATGTAAATGGATGCATATTATGTATGTGTGCATAATTATATCTATAGCTACATATTATCTGTGTACTTTATATACAGACACTACATGCATGTATGTAAAAATACACACAAAAAGCAGCTGTAGATGTGCATTTGTAGAACAATAAAACACACAAAAAATTTATTTGTATTGTTAAGTTTATGCGTGTATTTACTCATCTTTTCCTTTGTATAAAAGTGTTGCTGAGTGTGTGTGTTTGTGCGCACACGTGAACACACACGGTCATTTTTAGATTATATAAGCATATAATCAGAAATCCATGGTAAAATACAATTTCTGTGCTTGTTGTGCGCAGCCCCGCACCTCAACATACTATAAATATCAGGGTTTAATTCTGATCCAAGCAAACTCTCCTTGAGTTCAGTAAGTGATGTTCCTAAGTAAAGGCTGCAAAATTTGGCCAGCAGCTGTGTTTAAAATCCTCGTCTTTAATGCTGCAATAAAGCCGTCCTTTGCATTTCACAAAAGTTCCTGGATTCGGCAGTCGGACAAAACTCATGTGAGTCAATGATCCAAGCGTACCCATCGTCCTAAAAATGGTACTTTCACCACGGAGTCCTGTTTGGCATTTTTAGATCATATAAACTTACAGGGTCAGAGCCTCAGCTGCTATAAAGGGGATACAGCTCAATTGACAGCTATGGATCTACAGTAGATAGATGTCATATATAAATATATATTGTATTCTTGAGAGTGAGTGTGTGTTTGTATTGCAGATATTCATGCCTTGCCGTTTTGTCTATGAAATATGCACAGAGAGTAGTAATAATACACACATATGTAGACATCTGTAGTTTATAGAGGCACCCAAAAAATTACATCTGCACTGGCTGGCTAACTTCTCATTTTATAGACCATTACTCCTTAAAAAACAAAATGTGGAGTGTATTTGCCTCCAAAATTAAAAAAAAAAAATATCCCAGTGCACATTAAAACATAAAAATTAACAAACAAACAAAAAAAGACTTTCCGAGGAAAGTTTCCACTTAAAAAAAATTTAAAAAAATTTAAAATCTGCAAAAGAAAAGGAAAAAACAGTCAAACTGGACTTTAGTTTTTCCATTTTCTACTGTAAAAAAAAAAAATTTTTTTTTTGCTCAGTAAGAAAATCGAGAAACTGCCCATTTCGGAAGCCAGAGGTTGTCATTCCAATGAGAATGGAAAGTTGTTTACAGTTTGTAATTAAGTTTCTATTGATAGCCCCAAACTGTGAAAGTTTATAAATATCTTAATGAATTGTTTGTAAACTCACCTGAATACTGTCTCAACACTGCATAAATGTTTATTTATAGGCTTCGCTAATTTCACTCTCCCTGTTCAGTTCATTGTTCCATTCTTTGTCTGTGTGGTTATATAATATTTTTATGTTTTCATTTCCCTTGCAAGTACCTTAACTTCCTCAACAGTCAGACTCTTTTCCCACCTCCTTCCCCAAAGTCTGAAAAACCCACGCTTTGCTGCAATCTTTCCAATGCCTTTTTTTTTTAGAAAAGACCACTGGCAAAGCTCCCATGGACTTTCCGCTAGAGCCCGAACCGACTGAAATAAGTTATCATCTTGAATTCCTTCCCCCCCCTCCGCCCCCCCCCCCCCCAAAAGCTCCTTGTGTAACAAATTCTGCTCTGAAGATCAGGAGGGAAGAGTCAAACCCGTGGGGTAAAATGTCTAACAATAGCGTATTGGATAGGGCTGCTTTCAAACGACCTATAGGGGTTTTGTTAGTCGGTTTGGTTGGTTGGTTGGGTTACCCCCTACCCCAAAGCAGGCAACATCTTTCTATGATTTTCTAAATAAATAAGGCCCAACGCTGCCAGTGCTCGCTAGCAGGCACAGCGGTAACACCAGTCAGGTCAACAAATGACTGCATCCAGTAGTGAGGATTTACAGAATCAACCTGGGGAATAGTCAAGGAAAAGGTGAGCAAGGATTTGCTACATAAAACCCATTTGTGTTCGGGAGGCTCCTCCAAAGCAGGCCAAGATAAGGAGCGAGCGAGCTGGATTTTCCATCTGCACAGCTACGTGTGTGTGCACGCAAATATCTTTCAAAATACAACCAGATGGAGGAATAGGGACTGATAGGCCAGCTAACCACCCCGATTGTCCAACTCTCTGGTCAGTGAAAAATGCACTTCCCCAAAGATTTGCCTGTCAATTTTAGGTGGGTCAGAAAGGCCCAAACTCTGTCCCCTTTATTAGAAGGCCACCAAGTCACGCTAGTAGAAAAATCCACCCTTCATTCCCAACCTTAGAAAACAGAGGGTTCAAAATGCATTTGAAAGGGGGGTGAAAAGAATGCAGACTTATTAAGGAAATTAGATGTGGAATGTGTAACTAATAATTGCTTTAATGGATTACATGTATATCTAGGCTATATTATACATGCACACATATTAGACACTTACCCAGATACTAGATTCATGTTACACAGTAGGTTGTTTGTGTGTGTGTATGTGATCGGACATATTAGTATAATAGCTACACACTGATAGAGAACATAGATCATATCTGGAGGTACAGCTACAGGGTGCGGGACTGCACACCACAGGTCTAAATTGGAGTGATTTCAGGTGTCCAACACAAGGCTCCATACAGGGCCTGATTTAAAAGTGTGAAATGCCTCAGATCACTGGTCACTTTTACAAATATCAGCTGATGTTTCTATGTATGACGTATACATATGTACACACATTATGATGTATGTGTAATCTGTGTGTGTGTTGTACATAATGAGTATAGTGTGTATATTCAACATTTACATATATATAAATACACACACCATACATACGATATACAAATCTATATTATATATACACATGAATAGTGGGTCTATATATAATACACACACGATATATAAACAGACCCATCTGGTATTATATATGTGTATGGCATGTATATATTTGTGATATACATGCACAATATATATATATATATATATAAAAGTGTAAACTGTGTACATGTGATATTATATACACACACTATATATATCACATAAAATATGTATATTGCATATGAATTATTATATGCAAATCCATATTATACAGTAGATCCTCAGAGTTACGAACACCTTGGGAATAGAGGGCATTTGTAACTCAGAAATGTTTGTAACTGAACAAAATGTTAGGGTTGTTCTTCCAAAAATTTAAAACTGAACTTTGACTTAATACAGCTTTAAACTTTATTATGCAGAAGAAAAATGCAGTTTCCTCACCTTGTCAAATCTTTTTTATTTAAACTTTCCTTTTTTGTTGTTGTTTTTTTTAAGTAGTTTACATTTAACACCATATGTACTGTATTTGCCTTTTTTTTTTTTTTTTTTTCTCCAAATGTGGTGTGTGGTTGACTGGTCAGTTCATAACTTTGGTGTTCATAATTCTGAGGTTCTCCTGTATACGTGGTTAGGATGTATATGTGATTATACTATATAAACGCACTATACGTACTACATACAGGGCCACATATTATCTACAATGTGTGCACATGAATATTTAATATATGGTTCTATATAGGGCGACCAGATGTCCCATTTTTTAAGGGACAGTCCCATTTTTCGGGACTTTTTCTTATAGAGGCGCCTATTACCCCCCCACCCCCTGTCCCATTTTTTCACAGTTGCTATCTGGTAACCCTAGTTCTATATAATATATAGGTGTGCATGGATGTATACTGAATATATTTGTATATTACAGACACAGCATATAACATATACACACACTAACCACATACAAAAACAATACTTATTACACATTCCAAATCAAATTTAAGACGTCTGTGTATATATGTAATATACAGACACACACACACGTACATGTGATACAGATATATAAAAAACACATATGTATGTATGTAGTGTGTCTATAAAAAGTGCTTTGAGACCTACTGATGATAAGCCCTATATAAGAGTTAAGTATTATTAATTATTATTATATAAAAACATGCATACCCACTTATATATAATACACACATACCTTATATCAAATACACACAAGAGTGCATATCAGCACGGAAAGGCCAAAATTAAATGCAAATAACCTGCCTGATTTAAATCAGTTATCAGAATTGCAAATAGTAAAAAAAAAATTTTTTTTGCAATGACTCGAAAGTCCCCACCAAAAGAGCGTTGGCTTAAAAAACAAAAAACTCAACACCTTGGCTCTCTTTCTTGGTCTTCTTTCTACGTATTTCAAACATGCTCCGCCAACTCCTCCTAGTTAGCAGACGTGTATTTTATTTTATATGTGCAACGTCGTGGGGATCGGGGGGGGAAAAATCTTTGCAAAAAATAAAACCCAGAGCTGGTTGTTAGCAAAAAAAAAAAAAAAGAATACGAACGCTTGGGAGTGATGGAATTGGGCCAGGTGAACTGCAGAACTGTTAATACAACAGAGGTAGTAAGCAGACGAGAGTTCTCCTTCATCCAACAATAAAATAAACACTTACAGAGCAGATGCCACTTAAAAAGCAAGTGGCACCAAAGACAAGCGGCACGGAAGGTAGTTTGATAATTTTTTCGCCTCCACCATGACAACCCTGCGCCCCTCCTGAAAAGCTCTTCTGTGGATTCTGCCCCTCTCAAGTCTCTCCCACCAACTTCAGCCAGGCCAGAACTTCCCCACTTCTAGCACATTATTTCAAACTCGGGGCCCCAGACTGCTTCCATCGCAGGCAGAGGGAGGCCAAGCTTTTGGGGCCAGATTCACCATTGGTGTAAGCTATTATCATGGAACGATTTACACCAATAGAGGATCAGGCCCTCTATTGATCGGGACAGCAGGATCAGGCTTAGATCGGGAAATCCAGTTCCAGGGGCCGATATGGGAGTGCCCAGGATTGGGCCCTACAACAATAACCTAGTTCAGAACTTCTCTTCAGCAAGGCCCGCAGGTCCAATATTGGGACTCTTTTCTAGGAAAGGGAGCGGGAGGGACAGCACTGGTTGAACTGGGACAGGGGGTGATTTTAGATCGCTAATAACAGGAAAGGGAGAGGGGGAAAAAACTACTCTGCTCCAGGAACTGAAACCAGGGAAATCAGTTCAGAAGTGAGCCAGGAAGAGGCAGAAGGGCAGCGGGGAATCTGCCAGGCTGGATTTAATTCACTGGGCACAAACAAGGGGTGACTCCGAAAAAGAAAGCTGGGTTTTCCCTCCCGGAGGCAGAAACGAAACTGGTCTCTCCAGGTTGGCAGGGTCCCAAGGACGGGGCGAACAGAGAGGAACTAAAAAATAAACAGATGCAAGAAAATAACCCTCCAAAAAATATTCCAAAACTTATCCCAGAAACGGCAGGCCTTGCTAGAAAAGTTTGTAAAAAATACAGACAGACAGATACTGTGGAGGGGCTAGAGAGACAGAGAGATTCTCATGCTGTTTCTCTAGTTATTAAGATACATATAAGTATTAATAATTATAGGCTCCACTGCCAGATAGATATGGACCTAATGCTAAAATATCGAGCCAAGTTTGTAATGTTACCTATGTAGAAAGACAGGACCAAATGCGATGTAGATATATAGCCATTAAAAAGATAGGCTCTAATGCTAGATAATTATACAGAAATATAGGCCCATACACACGCATATGTATGTATATAAAATACAGGACCTAATGCTAAAAATATTCTTTCCAAGCCTGTGACATTACAAAAAATGCAGGTTTTGGCCTGGAGGATGGGGGAGGAATTATGACGCAACATTACATCTTAACTCTCCCACCTTACCCCAAAAAATGGATTCCTGCCCAACTAACGAAACATCGTGAAATTATAACGAAGTTGGCTGTTGTCGCTTCACTTTTTTTTTTTTTTTTAATTAAGTGACCCCACTTAGTTCGGCTTTGTTTTTTTAAAGCCTCTTTCCTTTGATTTTTTTTTTTTTTAGGGTTGTTGTTTTTTAGGTTTTAATCCATGGAATGATGTTGTAATTATTGTTTTATTGGTAACAACTGTCTTTTAATTGTTCACATGGCACCCCAGAGCATCGTGGGGAGTGGCGGAGTGAGAAAAGAGATGCCTTGATAAATAAAATCATCATTATCAACAATGCTGTTTGTGCAAAATACATTTCTCTCTACACATACTGTGTACTATAAGATATCCACTATTAGTTACAGTATGTAATGCAATACATCATTATGTGGCAAAAATATGCATGCCACCGACAGACATGTATGATATTTTATGTATTGCATGTATTATACACACAGGCGCACGATTCACCTACACCTATAGATTACTTGCACACATATCGCCAGATACTAGGCTGGTATCACATAAATGACTGCGTGTATATACACAATATATACACACACACACACACATATATACACATACACGTTGTATCTTAGGTACAGTACAGTAGGTATATTTTATAGATATTATATATAATATCTGTAAATCACTAAATATAAGGTATTTTAGGTACAGTGTGTGTGTATTCACAATTTATATTATCATATTATATACATTCTTAAATACAAGTTATTTTGAGTACAGTATGTGTGTGTTCACACACACGGTCTATTATATAAATATTAGGCTCAGTATCTATGTATGTATTTGTATTACACACACACACACGATACCTATAGCTATATCACACACTCGTAGGTACACACAGCCGTACATATGTGTGTATATATAATTATAGAGATGTACATACTATGCCAGATACCTTATATTTATAGAGAAGTTTTCATCCATAAACATTAGGCGCTAGTTGCTTATTTCCATAGCTAAAACTGCCAGTCATTTATTAGGTATTGATAGTAATTGCTACTGAAATGTAAAGGACCTAATAGAGCCCATCCACTGCCACCACCTCTTTTTAACAAAACAACAAAAAATACTGGGACCACATTGTTCAGCCAGTAACTCTCCAGAGTAACTTGCGTGAGTTAAAGAACACCCCCCTCTAATTCCAACTGCTTTCAGAGTCAAATGCTCATTGTCATTGTAATAATTCTCCTGATCTATTATCGAATCCAAAATTAAAGAAGGCAGAACTAAAGTGAATTCATGATATTCTTCCATAACCAATAATAATAATAGTCCGCTCCATTTATTACTTACTGTTGATTAAGGAAAGGAACAGATATGCCCAGCCACTGAAAAAACTGTATTCCCCCCCCAAAAAAAACCATTGTTCCCACCAAATGAGCAAACAGATATGCAAAGTTTCTACACTGTGCTCTCCAAAAGTGCCCCAAACCACAGAAATTACAGCCAATTAGAAAGATCTATCCATGGCAAACCTCAAAAATGTGATTCACATTATTTGCAGCCAGCACGGCAAAAAGGAAAGGAAGAAAATAGAATAGAAAAAAACGCCTTGCTAAGAAGCGACTCCCATTTCTGTGTATCGGTGCTGCTCACCAGCCCATGTATTTCCTTGGCTCCCTGCTTAAGCAAAAGTAATTTAAAACAATAAAAGTGCAATGTCATTTTTGGGTTGTTTTTTTTACATAAAGCGGTGGTTTTCCTTATTGCTGAGTTGCTTTATGTAAAAAAAAAAAAAAAAAATTCCAATGTGTAATTGACAAAGATTTTAAAATCTTTAAGGACATTGAACTATACAAACTGGTCTTTTAAAAAAAAAAAAAAAAAAAAGTCAGATATTGAAGGGCATAAATTATACCCTTCTTATAAAAAATGTAAAATATTTCAACGTAAGATGATTTGTAAAAGAGCATCAAATAATGCCAAAATATTCTTCAGAAAGAGGCATGAATTTAGGGGCAGTTAGTTCAGAGTTTAATGGGAGCTCAGCTTGCCTACCACACTCTTAAAAGCAAACTTGCTAAAGGTCTGTGCAGGAGTTACCTGACCTGTCCTCCCCCGTGCCTAGGGACTCCCGGGTAAGGAGGGCTGGAGATTAGCTAGGGACAAGAGGAACTGGGAGATGGCCCTAGAGCCGCTACTTTCCCCCACCTGAGTCGGATCTAGCGCTCAAAGCAGTGCCTGGTAAAACGCATCACAGCTATGGGACAGGTTGGGGGAACTGGAAAGTTGAAACAGACAAAAGCCAAAGTATCTTCGCTACAGGAAACTTCCTTCTGGTGGCCTTAAAAATATACCTACTTCCCGCTTTCCCTGTCCGTGGATCCGAACCCTCCCTCCAAAGAAGTTACATGATCGGCTCCAAAGACCTGTTTGAAATCGGCTTCACCCCCTTCCCAGCAGCAGCCGAATTTGTCCATCACTCAGTTGCAAAGTGTTGGGGTTGTTGTTGTTGTTGTTTTTAATTAGTTGAGTGGAAAAATTAAAAAGCTTTTGGATGGTTACAAATTAAATTCTTAGCTGCATTTCAAGGCAGTGCCCCCCCCTCCCCCCAACTCAGAAATGTCACCATAACTTCAGTTCATCCAGCAAAGCTCATTATATGAAGCGCCTTTTCAGGGAACTCTGAAGAGTTAAGATAAGTTCCCCACCCCCACCCCCAAAAATCCACCATTTTAATTAACAGCAAAATCCAACATTTCTTTACTCCACAGATTGTACGGGGGGGGGGGGGATCAAATCCATCACCAGAAGACCATAAACCCCACACATCGCAAACAGACAGAGATCTCCTGCAAACGGTGCAGTCCCTTCTTTTTTTTTGCATGGTTAGAAATGTTGCATTAATTAACTCCCCCCCCTTGCAGCTTGTACATTTCAACGCCTCCCCCCGTTCAGCGACCACGGAAAAAGCTCCCAACTCTCCGCTTTTGCAAACTTCCTCTGCTCCAAACGCCCCCTTCTCCGCCGCCCCATTTTGCACCATCCACACGCTCGCTTCCCTTCTCCCTCGAGAAATTGCAACGACCTCCGCGCCCCCAGGTCACCCGAGAAGTGAAGCCCAGCTCTGAGCGGCGGTGGCAGGGAAGTGCCGGACTTCCCCAGCGAGGGAAGAAAGGGGGAAACTCCCCTACCTGACCCCGAGCAGGGAGCGCGCGGGGCAAATGCAACAGGAGAGGAAGCCAGATAATCTAGGAGCAATTCTCCCCCGGCATTTAGCAACTGCCTCCCGTTCGGGGGGGGGGGGATTTACTTCAAAACAACAAGACAAATTGGGCTTTGGGGTGGCGGGTTGTTTTTGAAACAAACCAAGATCTCAGCTCCCAACAGCCCCAAACCCAGAAAGGCAAAACCCACTGCAAGCGCCAGCAACTTCCAGCATTAGCAACCGACCCTGTGCAATCAACCCCGCGCGGTTCAGATCGGACCAGAAAAGACAAATATTAAAATCACTTCTACATTTGTACAGTCCCCCCCCCGTCCCCACCAGCTCCCCCCACCTCCCTCTCCAAACCCCCCCAGCATAGCTGCATGCATTAATCCAGCAAACCCCGCTGCCCCTTTCCCCCTCCCTTCCTTCCTCTCCCTCTCTCTGGTTTTTAATTCTTGAAATAAATTTGGGAGAAGCGCCATTTTCTGAACTAAACCCATGTGCAGTGAATATAACAAAGAACTTGGAAACATGCCATCAAAACCTCTTTCTCTGCAGAAAGAGAGAGAGAGAGACAGGGGAAGAATTTTTGTTTCAAACAAAAACACAGCCCAGACAGCCAGCAATAATCCTCCCCCCAGCCACACCGCCACAGCCTGGTGCGTGGCCCACACCGACATGAAATCAGGAGCGAACCCACCAGGAAAGTTTCAACAACAAAAAATGCAATGAAAGAAACAACCAGAACTTGCTTTTCTCTCTCTCTCTCTCTTTTTTTTTTTTTTTGTTGGTTTTTTTGTTGTTGTTGGTTGGTTGGTTTTTTACCTGGGTCAGGCAGTATGGGGAATACATGGTTATTTTTGGAAAAACACTGTTGCAGGGCTGTTTTTCATATGGAGAACAGCTGGCTAGGTGGCTGCATGGCTAATGCTGCGGCAGTTCCCTCTCTAGTCCATGCTGCCGAGTGGTAACCCCGCCTTGGAGCTCTGAAAGTGAAAGTTTAGACAAAGTTTGGAACAGAGAACACTTTTGCCTTGAGAAAGCTTTCAGCTCCCTCCCACTCTCCCCCCGCCCCGCTCCCTCCCTTCTCTTCCCTTCCCCCCCTACACACACACACACTTTGTATTCGGAGCTCTTCCCTCCCCTTCGCACTGGGCTCCCTCCGATTCGGGTTTGCGGCGTGTGCACGGGCTGGGCTGGGAGCAGCCTCACTTCAAAAAGAATCCACTTTGGCAACCTTGGAAGGGTCTAGCCCCTCGCCCCCGGGGTTTGAGACGTGTTTCCACTGCTGCTGAGCCAAGCCCCGGGCACCGTAAGGCAGCAAATCCGAATTCCAGAGGCGTCCCGTAGGCTGGGCAACTCGCTGCATTTGGGACCAGCGAGACACAGCCTTTGATTTGGAGCCGGAGAGGGGTTAAAATCACTGGCTTGTCCTGCTCTGGGGCTCCCCCCCAGAAGCAGAGGCGACCCCTTCGACCCTGCTTTGGCCAGGCCAGTCACTTTCTCGCAGTGCGAGGCTCCTGGCCAGGGTCGGGGGGGGGGGGGGGGTTGGGGTTATGCCCCCTGCTATGGGATGTGCACAGCGCTGTACAGATCTTTGCCCCCTAGCAAACCAGAGCTCGGCTGGAGCCCAGCCTGAGAACACAGAACTGGGGCGGGGGCGGCACTCTGTCTGTCATGGGACACAAGGGAAACCGGGGGGAGGGGGGGTCTTTGGAGAAACTGACCTGGAGAAAATGTACACGCTGGCAAACCGGGGGTTAAGGTTTTTCCCTTGGACTCAGTCCTGTTCCGCATAAACTCGTTTTTAAAATGTCCTTGAGTTAATTTATTTTATTGCTAAAGAGGTTGGCTTTATTTTAACAATACGCCCTAGCGTGGTGCAAAGGGGAAAGTGTGTTCTAGCATGTGATAGGCGACTGGGTCTGGAGATCAGATAGATACATAGATAGATGGGGGAGGTATGGAGATTAGGTAAATGGATGGATATGGAGATACATAGATAGATGGGTGGGTGTGTATGGACCTAGGTAGACTGACAGGTTGTGTAGATAGATAGATAGAGTGTGTATGGTGATAGATGGGTATGGAGAGGGATGGGTGTATATGGCGATTAGATGGATGGGTATGGAGACGGATGGGTGTGTATGGAGATTGGATAGATGAGTACGGAGATGGATGTATGGGTATGGAGATGCGTATGGAGATGGACGGATGTGTATGGAGATGGATGGGTGGAGATGGAGATAGATGGGGATGGAGCTGGATGGTTGGGTATGGAGACGGATGGATGGGGATGGAGACAGATGGGTGTGTAGGGAGATAGATAGATGGGTATGGAGATGGGTATGGAGATGGATGGATGGGTATGGAGACGGGTGTGTACGGAGATAGATGGGGATGGAGAAGGATGGATGGGGATGGAGATGGGTTTGGAGACGGACGGATGGGTATGGAGACGAATGGGTGGGGATGGAGATAGATGGGGATGGAGACAGATGGGTGTGTAGGGAGATAGATGGGGATGGAGCTGGATGGTTGGCTATGGAGCCGGACGGATGGGTGTGTATGGAGATTGGATAGATAGGTATGGAGATGGATGGATGGGTATGGAGACGGACGGATGGGTATGGAGATGGACAGATGGGTATAGAGATGGGTATGGAGACGGATGGATGGGTATGGAGACGGATGGATGGGTATGGAGATGGGTATGGAGACGGATGGGTGCGTATGGAGATTGGATAGATAGGTATGGAGATGGATGGATGGGTATGGAGATGGACGGATGGGTATGGAGATAGGTATGGAGACGGATGGGTGTGTATGGAGATAGATGGGGATGGAGATGGATGGATGGGTATGGAGATGGGTTTGGAGACGGACGGATGGGTATGGAGACGGATGGGTGTGTATGGAGATGGTTGGGGATGGAGATAGATGGATGGGGATGGAGACGGATGGATGGGTATGGAGACGGATGGGGATGGAGATGGATGGGTGTGTATGGAGATAGATGGGGATGGAGATAGATGGATGGGGATGGAGACAGATGGATGTGTAGGGAGATAGATAGATGGGTGTGTATGGCGATAGATAGATGGGTATGGAGATGGGTATGGAGATGGATGGGTATGGAGACGGGTGTGTACGGAGATAGATGGGGATGGAGATGGATGGATGGGGATGGAGATGGGTTTGGAGACGGACGGATGGGTATGGAGACGGATGGGTGGGGATGGAGATAGATGGGGATGGAGATGGATGGATGGGGATGGAGATGGGTTTGGAGACGGACGGACGGGTATGGAGACGGATGGGTGGGGATGGAGATAGATGGGGATGGAGATAGATGGATGGGGATGGAGACAGATGGGTGTGTAGGGAGATAGATAGATGGGTGTGTATGGAGATAGATAGATAGATGGGTATGGAGATGGGTATGGAGATGGACGGATGGGTATGGAGACGGATGGGTGTGTATGGAGATAGATGGGGATGGAGATAGATGGATGGGTATGGAGATGGACAGATGGGTATAGAGATGGGTATGGAGACGGATGGGTGCATATGGAAATTGGATAGATAGGTATGGAGATGGATGGATGGGTATGGAGACGGACGGGTGGGTATGGAGATGGACGGATGGGTATGGAGATGGGTATGGAGACGGATGGGTGTGTATGGAGATAGATAGATAGATGGATGGGTATGGAGATGGGTTTGGAGACAGACGGATGGGTATGGAGACGGATGGGTGTGTATGGAGATTGGATAGATGGGTATGGAGACGGATGGGTGTGTATGGAGATAGATAGATAGATGGATGGGTATGGAGATGGTTTTGGAGACAGACGGATGGGTATGGAGACGGATGGGTGTGTATGGAGATGGATGGGGATGGAGACGGATGGGTGTGTATGGAGATTGGATAGATGGGGATGGAGACGGATGGGTGTGTATGGAGATTGGATAGACGGGTATAGAGATGGATGGGTGTGCATGGAGATAGATAGATGGGGATGGAGACGGATGGGTGTGTATGGAAATTGGATAGATAGGTATGGAGATGGATGGATGGGTATGGAGACGGACGCGTGGGTATGGAGATGGACGGATGGGTATGGAGATGGGTATGGAGACGGATGGGTGTGTATGGAGATAGATAGATAGATGGATGGGTATGGAGATGGGTTTGGAGACAGACGGATGGGTATGGAGACGGATGGGTGTGTATGGAGATTGGATAGATGGGTATGGAGACGGATGGGTGTGTATGGAGATAGATAGATAGATGGATGGGTATGGAGATGGTTTTGGAGACAGACGGATGGGTATGGAGACGGATGGGTGTGTATGGAGATTGGATAGATGGGTATGGAGACGGATGGGTGTGTATGGAGATTGGATAGATGGGGATGGAGACGGATGGGTGTGTATGGAGATTGGATAGATGGGGATGGAGACGGATGGGTGTGTATGGAGATTGGATAGACGGGTATGGAGATGGATGGGTGTGCATGGAGATAGATAGATAGATGGATGGGTATGGAGATGGGTTTGGAGACAGACGGATGGGTATGGAGACGGATGGGTGTGTATGGAGATGGATGGGGATGGAGACGGATGGGTGTGTATGGAGATTGGATAGATGGGTATGGAGACGGATGGGTGTGTATGGAGATTGGATAGACGGGTATGGAGATGGATGGGTGTGCATGGAGATAGATAGATAGATGGATGGGTATGGAGATGGGTTTGGAGACAGACGGATGGGTATGGAGACGGATGGATGTGTATGGAGATGGATGGGGATGGAGACGGATGGGTGTGTATGGAGATTGGATAGATGGGTATGGAGACGGATGGGTGTGCATGGAGATAGATAGATGGGGATGGAGACGGATGGGTGTGTATGGAGATTGGATAGACGGGTATGGAGATGGATGGGTGTGCATGGAGATAGATAGATGGGGATGGAGACGGATGGGTGTGTATGGAGATTGGATAGATGGGGATGGAGACGGATGGGTGTGTATGGAGATTGGATAGATGGGGATGGAGACGGACGGGTGGGTATGGAGATGGACGGATGGGTATGGAGACGGATGGGTGTGTATGGAGATAGATAGATAGATGGATGGGTATGGAGATGGGTTTGGAGACAGACGGATGGGTATGGAGACGGATGGGTGTGTATGGAGATTGGATAGATGGGTATGGAGACGGATGGGTGTGTATGGAGATAGATAGATAGATGGATGGGTATGGAGATGGTTTTGGAGACAGACGGATGGGTATGGAGACGGATGGGTGTGTATGGAGATGGATGGGGATGGAGACGGATGGGTGTGTATGGAGATTGGATAGATGGGGATGGAGACGGATGGGTGTGTATGGAGATTGGATAGATGGGGATGGAGACGGATGGGTGTGTATGGAGATTGGATAGACGGGTATGGAGATGGATGGGTGTGCATGGAGATAGATAGATGGGGATGGAGACGGATGGGTGTGTATGGAGATTGGATAGATGGGGATGGAAATTAGGTATCTGGATAAGGGCAGGCAGGTGACAGGTACATAGCAGGCAGAGGGACAGTTTCCCACTCTAGCCCCCGGATCCCCAGTGGGGTCCCAGGGATTGCCCAGCCAGGCTCTGCCTTCCCCTCTGCTGGTTTCTCTATGATATTGTTTTACCAGCCGGGGGGGAGGAGGGGTCTTTCCTGCCCTTCTGCACCTGCCGCTGAGCAGCCCCTTGGCCAGCCCCTGGTGGCACTGGGTGCCCTGCTGGCGAGCCCCATGGGAATCCAGCGCAGGAAGCCAGGAGACCCCATTCCCCTCAGCCGGAGCGTGGGGCAGCTGGGGCCCATGCACAGCAGAGAGCAGTCAGGGGAAGGGCTGAAGGCAAGCTTGTTAATTTCACCCCGGGCTGGACCAGGTGTCTCCTGCTCTCAGGGATTAGCCTGGAAGGCCGGCTTGGGGCTCAGGGGGGTCAGCGGACTTGTGAGGCTTCAGCCCCCTTCATGCCCATCCCCTTCCAGAGTGGCATCTCCTGGCATCATGCTTGTGCCCTCTCTTTCCAACAGTGCCCCACTGCTGAGACACTGGCTAACCTCCCCCCGGCCCACCCCACCCCGTTTGCTCCAGGAGACAACAGTGCGCTTGCAACTCAAAGCAGGGAGTTTAGAATTACCAGGAGGGACGAGGGCTAAAGTTTCATCTTAATATCCCCAACTGAAAGCCCTGCTTTGTTTCTGAGTTGCTGGGGCAGAAACTGGGGGGAACGGGGGGAGACTGAGAGGTAGAGAGAGGGTTTCAAGCATGGATCCAAGAGCTGCCAAGGTGAGAGGGGGGGGGGGATAGGAAGGGAGAAAGGGGAAAAGCCTACCCCACTCAGCAGGTTGGGTGTGAGCGCGGGGGGGGGGCGGACAGGTGGGGGAGGGTTGAGGGGGTGTATGTTTCCCTGTATGTAAAATCCTCACTGCACTTTGTGTGACTTGTACTCTCTTGAAAATGGTATATACACACACAAGTTAAACAGAGGGGATACACACATGGACAGGACACACTCTAGCTGTGCAGACACACACAAGATACACACAAACACACAGATGACACCACACATACAGAGTATACACCCAAGATACACACACACAAACACGAACAGGATACACACTAGATACACATTCACACAACACATGCAGAGTACACACAGAAGATACACCCACAATACACAACACACACATGCACAGGAGGTGTCCTAGAGACACACACAGATGTAGAACAGGTTAGGAATTTTCCAATACAATTATTTTTTGTTGGAAAAACGTTGATTTGTCGATAGTGAAACATTTCCCGGGACAAATTCCCCATTCTGTTTTTTGGGGGGGTTAAAGGCATGACATTGTCAAAATGCAACGGTCCATTTTTAAGTTCAAAAACCATTTTGCATTTCAAAATGGTAGTTAGTTCACAGTTCAAAAAATGTAAAGCTGTTTTTTTAAAAAGGCCGACGTGGGAAGGAAACGGTTCGAGCTCTTACCCAAAGAACTCCTTTCGCTTGGCCCAACCTCCGTGATTTTTTTCAGATTTTCGGTTCACGGAAATTTGCGGTGTTGACTTTTTGTGATGGGAACACCTCCCGAAATCTGGCAAATTCCTGCCTTATGGGTAAGCCCATCTCCCTCCCAGGCCCCAGGGTGCGTCTACACTGCAGCTGGGAGCGACCCCGGGGAGACAGACGCGCACGAGTGAGGGGCAAGCTGCCGTGCGACAAATAGCACTGTGGATGTTGCGGTTCAGGCGGCAGCTTGGGCCCACCTGACCTCCAGGCAGCTACCGTGAGTCTGGCTACCCCGGTTGGGAGGCTCGCTGACAGCTGCAGTGTAGACACACCCAGAGAGGCCACATGAGGTGCCTTTCATTTGGCACAAGACCAAGGACCTGAGTGCTGCTGCCTCCATGTATTGGGAAATGTCCACCCAGACCTGGCTTGGCCTTTTGGTCTTTCAGGCTGGGTTCTGTGCTGGAGCTGAAGGCACTACGGTGCCTGGACCTGCTTGGAATTGGGTCCATTAGCCACTCTCCCAACTCCCAGCCTGGGTCTCAGTGTCACATGGGGGGGAAAGTGTCCAGTCAAAAGCCTGGGACTGTGCACAGAGAAAGGGCAATTCCCAGCTCACTGTCTGGCTATTTATCTGCCCTGAGCACTTCAGCACCAACCCCCACGCACACTCTCACAAAGTAGGGAAAAATCAGTCTCCTTTTACAGATGGGGAAACTGAGGCACAGAGCGATGAAGGGATCGCAGTGAGTTACGGGGCAGAGCTGGGAAGAGAACTAAAAAATCTTGACTCTCAGCCTCTCCCCTCCCCCAGCTCTAACCCACCAGCCTCCACTCCCCCAAACTGGGGATAGAACCTGACTCCCAGCCCCCAGCTCCAGACCACCCCCCTTCCTACTCTCTGCAATAGAACCCAGGCGTCCTGCCTGCCTGTCCCTTGCCATAACCACTTCTTGTTCCTTTGTGCAGCTAACCATCAGCCCTGGGATTCCCCTTCCTGTGCCGGGGGAAGGGGGACAGCAGAGAAAGGATAAGCCCATATGCCATTGTGCCCCGCTCCTGTGCCATCTCCCCAGGGAGTCGGTCGTGAGGGGCTGCTTGGCTCCACGACCGACGGGGGAGTGGACCGGGTCAATGCCAGTTCAACTGGCCTGTGTCCTCCCCATCCGCCTCTTGGTCAGTGAGCTAAGGGGGGAGGGACACGCGTTAGAGGGGAACGAGCCAATCAGGCTGGAGTCTAGGGGAACAGGTTGGGAAGCAAGGAACGAGACATGGGGCCTTTCCCCTCTCGGGGGCGCTGGCTCCAATCTGGCCCCACAGCAGGGGGACTGGGTGGCTCAGGGAGCTGGGGAATGGGGCATGGGTAGGGCTGCCACCTGGGAGGTACAAAACCCCATTTCATCCAGGACAGCTACGTCCAAAAAGGGACAATCCTGGGAAAACCTGGACAGGTGGTCACCTTACACATGGGGCTTTTTCCCTCTAGGGGGCGCCGCCCCAATCTGGACCCAGGGACTGGCAGGCTCGGGGGGGGGGGGGGGGGGGCTCTCCCCTCCAGATGACACCAGCTCCAATCTGGCCTGGCCAGCAGAGACCCAACGGGCAGCCTGGCATCCTCCAGGAGAGGTATTTGCTGGCATCGTGCTGCCTCCATTGCCGGGCCGAGCTCCCCCTGCCCACCAGCCCCCCCTGCTGACATGGGGGGCTGAGGCGGGGGAGGTCTCAGCTACAAGCCCCCATTGAGCCAGCATCCAGGCATCACCCTCTCCATTAACTCTACTGCAAGGCCTAGGCACTGAGACGGGCTGCCCCCACCTCCCGGCAGCCCCATTTTCCAACTGCGAGCCCAGCTGCTTGCCACAGCACCAGGCAGTGCCAGTGCCAAGCAATGCGCCCCCTCTGGGGAGGGGCTGGGATGCGGCTGTTTGCGCCTCCCTTGTTTTATTTAGCTCCTTGCCGCGGCACCAAGTCTGCCGGGGAGTGGGGCTCAGCTATATTTCAGGCACCCGGCCCGGGGAGCCAGGGCAGAGTGGGGGGAGCCGCTTTCCCTGCCATCTGTCGCCACTCAGTGCCGAAGGAGACGCGCCATACAGGGGCTGGCACACGAAGACAGCAGTGCCCTGGCTCAGCCCAGCCAACACGAGCGGGGAAGCCTTTCCTCGCTGGTGCCCCCGTGCCCACGGTCTGTAGGGCCAGGCTCAGGACATTCGGCAGTGCTGCCACGATGCTTGCACAAATGCAGAGGGCTCTGTGCCACATGGCGGCAGCAGGGGCGGAGAGCTCCCAGGCAGCACTGCCCAGGGAATAGGAAAGTCCCATGTACAGGTCGGGGGGGGGGAGGGGGGAAAGGCCAATAAGGTGCCACAGAAGGACCCGCACAGCAGGGGAAGATGAACAAGGTCCCACGGAAGGTCCCACACAGTGGGGGCAGATGAATGAGGTGCCACAAAAGGACCCGCACAGGACGGGGAGATGAACAAGATGGCACGGAAGGTCCCACACAGTGGGGGGAGATTAACAAGGTGCCACGGATGGTCCCACACAGTGGGGGGAGATGAATGAGGTGCCACAAAAGGACGCGCACAGCAGGGGGAGATGAACAAGGTGCCACGGAAGGTCCCACACAGTGGGGGAAGATGAATGAGATGCCATGGAACAACCCGCACAGGAGGAGGAGATGAACAAGGTGCCATGGAAGGTCCCACACAGTGGGGGGAGATGAACAAGGTCCCACGGAAGGTCCCACACAGTGGGGGCAGATGAATGAGGTGCCACAAAAGGACCCGCACAGGATGGGGAGATGAACAAGATGGCACGGAAGGTCCCACACAGTGGGGGGAGATGAACAAGGTTCCACGGAAGGTTCCACACAGTGGGGGGAGATGAATGAGGTGCCACAAAAGGACCCGCACAGGACGGGGAGATGAACAAGATGGCACGGAAGGTCCCACACAGTGGGGGGAGATGAACAAGGTGCCACGGAAGGTTCCACACAGTGGGGGGAGATGAATGAGGTGCCACAAAAGGACCCGCACAGGAGGGGGAGATGAACAAGATGGCACGGAAGGTCCCACACAGTGGGGGGAGATTAACAAGGTGCCACGGATGGTCCCACACAGTGGGGGGAGATGAATGAGGTGCCACAAAAGGACGCGCACAGCAGGGGGAGATGAACAAGGTGCCACGGAAGGTCCCACACAGTGGGGGAAGATGAATGAGATGCCATGGAACGACCCGCACAGGAGGAGGAGATGAACAAGGTGCCATGGAAGGTCCCACACAGTGGGGGGAGATGAACAAGGTGCCACGGAAGGACTCGCGCAGCAGGGGGAGATGAATGAGGTGCCACAAAAGGACCCACACAGGAGGGGGAGATGAATGAGATGCCATGGAACGACCCGCACAGGAGGAGGAGATGAACAAGGTGCCATGGAAGGTCCCACACAGTGGGGGGAGATGAACAAGGTGCCACGGAAGGACTCGCGCAGCAGGGGGAGATGAATGAGGTGCCACAAAAGGACCCACACAGGAGGGGGAGATGAATGAGATGCCATGGAACGACCCGCACAGGAGGAGGAGATGAACAAGGTGCCATGGAAGGTCCCACACAGTGGGGGGAGATGAACAAGGTGCCACGGAAGGACTCGCGCAGCAGGGGGAGATGAATGAGGTGCCACAAAAGGACCCACACAGGAGGGGGAGATGAACAAGGTGCCATGGAAGGTTCCACACAGTCGGGGAGATGAATGAGGTGCCACAAAAGGACCAGCACAGGAGGGGGAGATGAACAAGATGGCATGGAAGGTCCCACACAGTGGAGGGAGATGAACAAGGTGCCACGGAAGGACCCACACAGTGGGGGGAGATGAATGAGGTGCCACAAAAGGACCCGCACAGCCGGGGGAGATGAACAAGATGCCATGGAAGGTCCCACACAGTGGAGGGAATCGGGAATTTCCCCAATCTCGATGCAATCCCAAGGCAGTCCCTTTCCCCAGGTGGCTGCTGGGACACGAATGGCTCTTGGATCAATGCGGTTGCAATTATCCAGCCGTTGGGAGGAACCTGTGATTCCCGGCACACCCTGCCGCGGGGGGGTGGGGGGGGACACTGTGCCAGGTACCTCCAGCGCAGTGAGCCATGGAAAGAGCCCTGAGCCAGAGCCATCCTGGGATCCACACCCCCGGCCATCCCAATCCCACCTAGGGCGCTGCAGGGCTGCTCCCTACCCCCACCCCATGTGGACCTGAGCCTGCTGGAGGGAGGGGGCGCTCATCTCATGCTTAAGGCAAAGTGCCAGGGAATTAGCCAACCACCCAGCCCCCAAAATTTGGGGTAACTCCCCCGGCACCACCAAGCCCCAAGGGAGCCCAACCAGTAGAGCAAAGCAGGGTGCAGGGCTTATGAGAGCCCCTCTGGGGCAGGCTCCAGGGGATGCACTTCCCCCGCAGCCCCCCTCATGCACCGCAGCCCCAACTCAGCCACCAACCCGGCTGCAGACCCCAAGTGCCGGTGCTCTGAGTTCAAGGGGTCTCCGCCTTACTCAAAGCCCCCCCCCCCATCCTCGCTGGTGGAGAGGCCAAGGAAAGAACGAACCCTCCCCACCCTGGGGAGTGGCTGAGGGTGCCCCCCACCATGCCAAGCTGGTATCTTAGCTCTGCCGCTGCATTAACACCGGGCATAAATCAAACCCAAAGTGACAGTGGTTCCAGGCCGGGGCTCGGCCCCAAGTCAGGACTCCTGGCCTTGGAAGGGAGTGGGGCCTAGGGGTTAGAGGTTCTGGTCCCAGCTCTGGGAGGGGAATGAGGTCGATGAAACACACCATCTCCTAGTCCAGCCCTTGCCACCATCCATCCCCACCCCCAATTGCCAACCAAGGGGCCAGGAACAACCCTTCCCTCCCCCACCCCCGAGGCTGGAATGAGCTGGAGAGAAATCATCATCCCTTTGCACCAGTCGATCTCAAAGCACCTTACAAAGGAGGTTAGGAGCATAATCCCCATTGTACAGACAGGGAAACTGAGGCACAGAGAGGGGAAACGACTGGCCCAAGGTCACCCAGCAGGCCAGTGGCAGAGCCAGGAAGAGAACCCAGGTGTCCTGAGTCCCAGTCCAGCGTTCTAGCCCCAGGGCTCGGATAGCCGTGGGGCTGCGGGTCAGGATCGAGGGGCACCGGCAGACCATTGTAAGAAGCTTTCCTGGTGCCCGTCTACACTAGCCAAGCCCGTCTCTCCCCCCAGCTGAGTCTGGTTTCAGGGAGCTGAACGACGCCCCCCCACACACTCAAAACGGCTTCGACTTTCCACAGGCTGCTCCCTCTGCTCCCCCCGTGTGCGGGGGGGGGGCATCCTCGGCTCTCACAGCTGCGCCCCTGCCCAGCTCCTCCTAACTGGGCCGATGCCCAAAGAATGCCCAGCCATGCCAGGAGCCGCCTGCGGATGGGGGATGGGGGGCAGCTGGAGGCCCGGGAAGGAGCGGGTTTTACAACACGCCAAGGAAGGAGCCAGGGTCTCTCCCGCCCACCCCCAGTCCTCAAGTGGCACGACTGCCAAAGAGGGAGGGCACTGGGTAACCCTCTCCCCTGCCAGGCTCGTGTGAGCCTAGAGCACCCCCATTCCCAGGCCTCTCCCCCCATCTCCTCACCTTTTGGGGTAAAAGAGAGACCATCTGTGCCCCTCCCCCCGATCCCTCTTCACTGCCAAACCTCTGATGCCAGTGTCTGTCTCATTGTGCCCGGACCTGCCAGCTCTGTGCCATGCTCCTGGCGCCTCCCATCCCCGCCCCCCCCCTGAACGCTTTGTGCAGCGGGGGAGGTGGCTCTTTATTTTAAAGCTCTTCATCTGGGGGGTGAATTGGAGATTCTCAGTAAAGCAGCCATGGCCAAAGCCATGTGGATGCGGGATTCTGAGAAAGCAAATCGCCCACGCACAGCTCAGCCGGTGCCCCTCAATCCCAACCCGCCGCCCCCCGCCCTAGCCCCCCCCACAGAGCTCCACCGGTGCCCCTCAATCCCAACCCGCCGCCCCCCGCCCTAGCCCCCCCCACAGAGCTCCACCGGTGCCCCTCAATCCTGACCTGCAGCCCCCTGCTAGCCCAGCCCTGGGCCTTTGCTGAACAGAAAACACCCAGGCTGTCCTCTCCGAAAGGAGCAGCAATTAACATTAGTCAACACCCAGCAAAGGCAGAGAAGCCCTAACTAACTGCGTATTAATTATTAATCACATTTATGACAGCAGGGTGGTTACCTGGGGGGGTTGCTTGGGATGGGGGGCAGGGCTCAGGAAGGGATCCCCCCCATGTATTCTGGGGGGAGGGGTTATCTCCTTACCCCAAAGCATCAGGGCTGGCCAGGGCTCTGAGCAATCTCTCTCTCAGGTGCTTGGCTGGCTGGTTCTTGCCCCCATGCTCAGGGTCTAACTGATCCCCCTACGCGGGGCAAGGGAGGAATTCCCCCCCAGGTCAGATTGGCAGGGACCTGGGGGGGGCACCTCCCTCTGCAGCGTGGGGGGCAGGTCACTTGCCAGGATTAGCTGGGTATTTCTCCCTTCATCCCCTCGGCCATGGGCCCCTCCTATTCTTTGCCTGGGGCTCTACATGCATACGGGAGCCCTCGGACCCAGGCACCACATCCCCTCCAGGGCTCCTTCCAGAGGCCTCACAAATGAAGGCGAGGAGCATTGTCCATTATCCCCAGGTCATAGCTGGGAAACTGAGGCACAGAGAGGCACCGGGGCCTGCCCGAGGCCACTCGGCAGGTCCGTGGTGGAGCCGGGGTTAGAACTCAGGTCTCTCGACTCCCATTCCAGCACACACCCGCTGGCGCTCTCTGCCGCTTGCCAACACTCACGTACTATGGTGCTAGGAGCTAGCGAAGCACTTGTACAGACAGACGGACAGGTGGGCATGGGGTTATATAGACAGCCGCACCATCACCTCTGCTGAGTAATGTGCACATGGAAAATGACGCCTAACTGGCAAAAAGTCTGTCAAATTTTAAGAAGCCTGGGGGCTCCTGGCCTGCCCGGGCTGGTGGCAGGTTGATCCAAGGTACATCCTCACTCACATTCAGATTAGAATTCATTTTGGTCCAACGTTAAGTTCACGGGCAACCAATCGAACGATAAAGGAGCCCAAAGCCCTGCACCGTTCTCCCAGCTGCCCCTCGTTCACCCAGTACTCCGTGCTGCCCACTCTCCACACTGATTTGTCTTAGAGCCCCAGCTCCGGGAGTCATGAGATTGCAGGCATCAGTTGTTTTTCAAAGTCAGTTTCCAGCCCCTGGGACTGCAGGAGAGCCCCCTTCCCAATCCCTCTGAATGGCTCCACACCCAAAAAACGAAGTGCTGATTGTTTTAAAGCCGAGCTCGTGATCTTTAAGTTGGTCTCGCGATTTCGGGGGTGGCATGATCAGGCGTGCTCGGGACTGGCCCCGCTGCCCCTTCCCTGCACGCTGGTTACACTCTATTGGTGCCGTTTGTCTCAATAACTTCAGGGCTGCCCAGCGGCCTGTCAGATTAGATGTTCACACAGCGCCGTGCCCAACACGATCTCGGTCCATGACTCGGGTTCCTAGATGCGGCCATAAGGTGCCTAATGAATAGATGATAAACCCAGCTGGGCAAATGGTGGGTTTTTTGCTTCGTTGCCAATTCTGAACAATTAGTTTTTAAAAATGGTTTTGGGTCGAACCTGACACATTTCTCAGCATTTTCGGAGAATCCGAAAATTGGAAAAAAAAAATTACATTTCAATTTTAACAGAGAGAAAGTTTTGGTTGCAAAATTTTGCCCAGCTCTGAACAGGCTGGTCTCTGCTGGTCTCAGAATCAACGAACGAGCAAGCGATCTCGACAGTCGCACAGCACAGTGGTTAGGGTGCTCGCCTAGCGCTTGAGAGACCAGCGTTCTGTTCCCTGCTCCGACACAGACTGCTCATGTGAGTTTGGGCAAGTCATTTACCCACTGTGTGTCTCAGTTTCCCCACCCCTAAAACTGGTATAATAGCACAGCCGTGCCTCATGGGGGGGATGAGGGGGAGGGTAAATACAGTAAAGACCAGGCAGTGCCTATGGGGCCATATAGCAAGCCAGATAAACGTGGCAGCTGTTCACGGCAAGGGTTGTCGTTTGGGTGAGGGCCCGATCTCTGAGCACTACCACAATTCCAGCACAATAATCACGATGCTTTAAGCTGGGACTTCCTAGAGTCTGGCATCTGTCTCTCCCGGGGCCTGCTCCTGTTCCCGTTGAAGTAAAGGGCAAAGCTCATTTGTTTCCATGGAACGGGATCAGCTCCCCCAAGGTAACTCCAGTGGGAGCTACGCACCTCGACCCCTTGGAGGAGCTGGGCCGAAGCGACTGACTTGAGGTCGCCCAGCAGCCCAACGCCAGAGCTGGGAATAGGACCCAGGTGTCCGGGATCCCAGTGCTCAAGCCAGACAGCCTGGGAGCTAAAGCTTCAGGGCTTAACCTGATCTCTATGAGAGACCAAGCTCTTATGCCACATCTGCTACTGCCGGGCTCTTAAATTGAGAGCATTATTTACTTGGATGGGACAAACAAGTGAATAATCCCCCCCCCGCTTGTTATAACCGAATATTGTTAGTTTTTCTCTCTCTAATATTTTGATCATGACGAGTCATTAACGGAGCTGGCTGGCCAATATTTTCATATGGTTCCTGATTTTTAAATCAGGCCACTCCCCACTCCATGAAAAAATTCCACATTTTCCAGTGGGGGGGGGGGGGGGATCAAAACTGATGGGGGTTTGGTTGTTGGATTTTTCTCTGCCTTTTAAAATGGAAAACTTGGGGGGGGGGAGCAAAGGGGGAGAAATGGCTTCCCCCCCCCCATCAAAACTTCAGAAATTGATCAAAATGAAACTGTAGGCCGGGGTGCTGGAGCCGGGTTGGCCCAGGATATCAGAGAGAGGAGGTGGGGGAGGGAATGTCTTTTACTGGACCCGCTTCTGCGGGGGAGAGAGACGAGCTTTCGAGCCACCCGGAGCTCTTCTGCGGGTCTCAAACGGTTCAGTTGCCAACAACAGGCTGTTTCTCGAAGGAAAAGGAAGTTTGGGATGAAAAATGTCGCAGAGCTGCTCTTGTTCTCCAGGTTCCCGTTAGCAGAATTCCAGCCGCGACCACGCCGGTAAGGAGCTGAAATCTACCGGCCCCATCTCCCCTCCCCAGCCAGCTCTGGCGAGCACGGGGGCATTTCGAACACCACCTTTTCGCTCAGGCTTCCAGCCGTAGCGGGAAGGAAAAGCTGCTGTGTTCTCTGCACATGGGATTTATTACACATACATGTACAATCCCCATGCCCGAGCCATGTCACATACTCTAGCCATGAGCCAACACTTCCTCTTAGAATATAGCACTTGGCTCGGGCTCCTTATTGTTTTTGGGAGCGGGAAAATATTAAATCTGAAACGAGGCTCGTCCAACATATGGAACAGATTGAAGGCCCCTCCACTTTTTTCCTCCCCCCCCCACTTAATAAGAAAATATCTTTACTAGCAAGGGGGTAACGGGGGAGCTCCGGGGATTGGGGAGGGACATCGCTCGACTCAGAGCCGACTGTGCTTTTGAAAAATAGACTGTTCCGGGCTCAACTGAGTACAGAAATCTGTGTGTGTGTGTGTGGGGCGGGTCCTAGTGATCGTGTGCAGCTGGGGGGGAGAGGGGGTGGGGGAGCAGGGGGCTGTGAGGGTGCAGGGTGGGGGGAGCTGGGGTGCAGAGAGGATGGGGGACCGGGGGGGCTGTGATGCGGCCTGGCCAAGCTATGGAGTAAGACACAAACAGGGGGCTGTGTATGGGAAAGCCAAAGCAATCCCCACAGATCAGACCCTCACCCCACAGCTCCCCCCCAAAAAACTAACCCCAGCTGCATCACTTTCACTAACAGCCCCCGTCTTTTCCATTGTGTTCCTCATTCAGATAAAAGAGTGGAAAACCCCTGGCCATGCGGTCAGGAACAAACCCGGTCCGGGCCCCAATCCTGCCCGATGCCCTTGGGGCACGTCAGACTGGGAAGTAGGGGAACCCCACCAGGCGGCCAAGACGTGAAACTGCAGCGGGTGGCGGGGGTGTTGCTGGAGGGGGCAGAATCTCTGAATTGAGGGGAAAGGGGGATTTTTATTGAGCTGGCCGGTTCTATTCCCATCGCAAAGGAGAGCCCCACAATTTGAACCCCTCTCTGCCAGCCTAGGAAGAGCAGCTCTCCCCACTTCTCCTGGAGTCCAAGGCCAGCAGGTAGCAGTAGATCCACTAGCCTGGCCTGACCAACAGAGAGCAGTCGATGTCGGCCAGTTCCCCCTGTCCTGAGCCCAGTAACTAAAGTGTCTCCCAGAAAGGCAGCCAGGCTGGACTGGAAGGCATCAAGAGATGGAGAACCCACCCCTTCCCTGGGAATTCCCCCCTTTTACAGGTGGGGAAACCGAGGCACATAGTGACATTTGAATGCGGTCTCATGCCCACGGTGGCACCCTCACTGCTCCACCATCTTTCCTCACACGGGTATATGGGCACAGCCTGTCCCCAGCTAGCCAAAGCTGGAGATCAATAACTCATCGCTCACTCCAGCCAAAACATCGAGAGCCAAGCACAGGTACCTGCAGTACCTGAGTTCCTCTGAGGCAACTTTCTCACCAGTCTCTGCCCAACCAGCCCTGCCCAGGCCTGAAATACACGGGATAAATCCATCAACATGGTCTAATGAACACAATAAATCAAGGAGTCCGTCTGCCCCCAGGGGATCCCGTCTGCACCAAAGACAGCCTACCCTTCGCAGACACCTTCCCTCTGCCCAGCTCAAAAGCTCTTCCCTGGGTTTAATTAACCCCTCCTCAGTCAGTCAGCGTCCTCGTCCTCTTTAGAAATGGGGACGTTGAGGAACGGGGAGCAGGTGGACTTGTCCGGCACTCTGAGGTCACACAGCGCGGCAGCAATGGCGCGGGAAGCAGATCCCAGGAGTCCTAGCCCTCCCCCATCCCCACTCTAACACACTAGACCCATTCCTCTCCCGATCTTACAGACTGGGTGTGGGGATCGGCTACAACACCCACTGCCGGCCAGGGAGCCAAGTACGTGTGCATTCGAAGCCTGCATGTGCCAATTAGCCCCTAGACCTGTCTTATTGCCCGGACTTGAAATTCCCAAGAGAATCACTCTGTCTTCATCATAAATGACATCAAAGGCTTCCACTCAATCTGACATCCTCACCATGCTAATTCAGGGGCTGCTGCCGCTGGCTCTGAGGGCATGCACCCTGGGACAGACGCAAAATGTCTCTCCCCCCATGATTAATCTCCTTATTTCCCAAGGGGATACAGGCATTTAGCACAGCTATAAACCCTACCCGTAGGTGGAGCTGGGTGACAAAAGGATTTCTTGGTTCACTCCCTGTTCTGAAAATCTGGAGGGAGGAATTCACTTGGGACTGAACCGAAAATGACATTTGCCAAAAAATCTAAAAATTTGGGGAGGGAGAAAAACTCATTTTGGGTCAAACTAAATGGTTTGGTCAACTCGAAATTAAGCATCCCGCTTCGATTTTGAGCCTCTTTGAACTTTTAAAAATCAAACGAGGCCATTTTGAAACAAAAAAATTGTTTAAAATCAAAAATCTGAAACATTTAGATGGGGGGTGGGGTTTGTTTTAATTTTTTCCCCCCAATGGAAAGTGCCGCAAAACCAACACAAATTAGCAAAATGTTGGGGGGTCGTCAAATCTGTATTTTTCACCCCAACAAAGTTTAGATCAAATAATTTTGCCCAGCTTTCCACCTCCTAACTGCTAATACACTCACCCAGCTTCTTCTTATTATAGTAGGATCAGACCCTCAGCTGCAAAGACACTGAGTAACAGACAGTCCCTACACAGCTCACCCTCAATGCCTGTAAGGGGAAACTGAGGCGCAAATTGGTTAGCCCAAGGTTGCCGGCAGAGGTAGGCATAGAACCCTGGTGTTCTGACACCCAGCGCAGTGCCCCATACGTAAGGTCACACAATCTTTCTGCCCTGTTGCCTCTCCCTCGTCTTGTCAGTGATCCTACCAGCCACGCAGTTTGTTCGTCATTCATAGGATCAGGCTTGATTGTAAACAAATGTAACAGTAAACTCTTCGGGGCAGGGCCTGTCGCTCACTGTGTCTGTGCAGCGAGGCCCTGATCTAATATTAATAAGAATTGTTAAATGGGCACTGAGAAATGGCATAGGCCCAAAATGAACTTAACTTTTAAAATTTAAATTAAAAAAAAAAAAAATCACTAAGACTTTTTTTTCTTAATTGAAACTGATCTTTAGCCCCTTTGAACACCCCCATCCCCCCGCCTTGTAACATTCACTGGGGGGGAAATTCACCCATCTATAGGGAGCTACCCTAGGGCCCCAGTACTCCGTAAGCCCTCAAAACAGTTCTTTTATTGGGAGTTAGTTGGGGGACAGACCATGAGCTGGGGATCAATTTTACTCTTTGGCATCAAAGTGAAAGCAATTTAGAGACAGAAAGCGAGTGAAAATGACCAGACGCTGCCCCCTACGGAGAATAAACACCGCATAAATCTAGAGGCAGACCCTGCCCTAAAAACTGGGAGCTGGGCTTTAAAATCATGAAATCTTTTAAAAGAATAACAATTTGCCTTCCGATTTTTATTAAGTCTTTGGGGTCACGCTTTCAAGATTTTTTCCACAATCACTAGGGCTAGAAATGGTGGGGTTTTTTTTTTTTTTTTTAATTCTCTCATTTTATTTATATTTCACTTTTGTAAATGAAAGCCAAGATTCTACCGAAATTCCAAGATGCTGGGGAGATGGGGCTTCCAGCAAAGGATTTTAAGTGAGAGATTTTTTTTCTAATCAAAGTGCCAGAGTCGGCAATACTGGTAAATGGGGAAGAAGAATCAAATAACAACAACAACCACCATCACCACCCCTAGATCTTCTATAGCAGTTTTCATTAGCAGATCTCACACTGCTGTACAAACAAGGGCAGTAGCCTTCTCCCCCATTTTACAGATGGGGAAACTGAGGCACCCAGCAGGCCAGTGGCAGCGCCAGGAACAGAAGTCAGCTCTCTTGACTCCCATTATAACACTCATTGGATCACCCTGCCGCTTATAAAACACGTACTACGATAATGAGAGCGCTAAGAGCCGGATGGAGAGAAAGGGAGTGAGAGGGATCGAATGAATCCAGCCCAGGTCTCCTGAGAATGACTACATTAGATTTGTTTTGGTTTTTTTAGTTCTGGTTTCAATCACTTAAGAAACGTTACTTAGTAACACGGGAGAAAAAAAATTAAATATGAGTTTTCACTTGGGTAACATATTGTAATTTTGTCTTCTAAAAAGTAGCTGCAAAAAAAACCAAAAAAAAAAAAAAAACCAACCCACCCACAAGCCCAGAGAAATTGTATCTAGTTCATGGCTGTTTACAGCCGGAAGGGACAGTACTCTCTGATCCTCTGTCCCCGACACCCGCCTTGCGCGGGTCACAGGATCCCACACACCAATTGCTGTAGCAAGGCCATAAATCCTGGCCGAATTAGAGCTCATCGTTTAGAAAGACGTCCCATCCCCATTGAAAGCGACGGAGAATCCAGCGCGGAACTAGCCAGTTGCTCCAATGGTTGATTCCTCTCCCTGTTAAAAATCTGCACCCCATTCCCAGTCTGAACGTGTCTCGTTGCATCTGGCTAAGCCTTTGTCTGCTGGACTGAAGGGCCTTCTAAGGCGTATCTAGTTCGGGGGGTCTCTGGACACTCTGGGAGGAGGTTCGTAACAGCTGACATTTACAATAGAGCAGGGTGAATCACACATTTGCCAGTTCGTTGGCAAAGTCGGGGTGGGGGGGAAAGAGTTTCGGGGCAGACTGAAAATGAACATTTTCAAAAATGTTCCGCAAATCAAGAGGCACGGGGGGAAAAAAAATCTAATTTCAGGTCAAACAAAGCATTTTGTTTCGACACCATCCAAACGGTTCGTTTCAATTTCAACCGCTTTAAAACAATTTTGAATTGAATTTTTAATAAAATTCAAGACACTTTTGAAAGGAAAAGCCGTTTCAAGATGAAAAAATGGAAATGTTTTCATTGTTTCTGATCCCCCCCTGCCCCCGAATCAAATAATTCGGCAAAGGTGACGCAAATTATATATATCTTCAACAACTACTGAAATGCAGCCACCTCTGGGGAGAAACAAAAGCAGGTGTTCTGCACCATTTACCAGAGTAAAACGAAATGTGACTTCTCCAAATGAAATACTGGGGATAATTTATTATGAGAGGATAAGTCCCCATCCCTCACAGCAGTTTTTCCCTCGCAAGGGCAGGTCTGGATCGAGAAAATGTCAGACCAGCCAGAAAAGGGGAAATAACTTGGCAAATTGTTAATGAGGAGGCTGGGGGTGTGGGATGGCAGCCCCGATGTTGCAGGGTGCCTTGGCTGTTCTAACGCTGGCCCATACGAGTGACAGCGATGAGCGTAGTATAAAAAACAAAATAGAACAGAACAGAGGCTAATCAAAGGCCTACGATCAGGGGGTGCAGGAATTCGACTGGGATCGCTTTATGTGGAAGGAATGCTAGGAGTTTGCTGGAGCGGTGCATACACACACAGGCCTGCTCCCCTGTCAGTGCAGGGAGTGCCGAAAGCCACGAAGCAGCAACACGAACGTTTGGCCGTCGTGTTAAAAACGGAGACCAGGAGCCAAATCATTTCACAACAGGCAGAAGGGAAGGGGCCACCGAAAATCACAGCCCGGCGCTCACAATGGAAGCCTTCGCTGCCAGACGCTGAGATCCAAAATCCATCGACAGACAGATTTCCCCCCACCCCGGCCTCGATTTTAAAAGCCCGTTGGGCCCTGGCTGGGTGTGAAAGGTGTGCCAAAGCCAAAGCCACCTTCTGCAAATGGTTCCTGCCTTTCGAATGAGCGGAGCATGAGGCCCTAGATTGAACCGTCCCCAAATTTGGGGGGGACAAACCTTCTCATCTGGGCTTAACAACTTGAGCCACACCTCTGGAATTTTTGAGGCCAAAAAACATTCAAAGCAAGATAACCCAAACCCAGCAGCAGGTTGCAATCCCTTGTTCACCCTACAATAAGTCCTAGCTCTTAGAGAGACGTTTCAGCAGTAGATCTCAAAGTGTAGCACACTCTTTAATGTATTTATCCTCCAGCCTCCCTGGAGGGCGGGACAGGACTATTATCCCCATGGTACAGATGGGGGAACCAAGGCACAAAGCAGTTCAGCAACTTGCCAAGGAAGCTGACAGCAGAGCAAGGATTTGAACCCACCTCTCACAAGTCCTAAGCGAGAGCCCTACTCACAGACCCCCTTCCTCTGCTTTCAGCCCCCTTGTGCACAATTAGCCAGTCAGCCAATATTCTGCACTGGAGGGGCTCTCACTAGAGTCAATTTGCATGCACGAGTAAGTACTTCCAGGCTCAAGCACCAAAGTGGACCTGCTTCTCAGAAGGGTTGAGCACCCCCAAATCTCACAGAAATCTGTGGGAGCTGCTGAGCGGCCAGCTTCTTTGGGAGAGGGGAAAAATCAGACAGGTTTTGTTTCAGTCCTTAAATATGGATTTTACAAATGTAGCTTAAATGTAGTTCTCCTCAGGCTGAGATCTTTCAGCTTTGATACATTAATGACCTCCATGGATTTGAAGGCCGTTCTGATCATCTAGTCTGACATGTGTTTCATGATCTAAGGAGCTGGGGCTGTGTTACTCAAATGTGCCTATTCCCCCCCTTTACAAAGGCACCTATATTATTTTTTTTGCTAAAAAAAAAACACATAAAATCGCAGAGTATTTGGAATTTTACAACTCCCACATACCCACATTTCTAGGTGTTTTCAAGCTTTTTTTGGATTATAGATACATAAATTCTTTCTCGCCAAATCTGTTTAAAATCCGCACCCCCCCCCCCCCCCGCCCTCCATTAGAGGCAACGCTGTTTTGCAACTGACGCAGCCTCTTGAACTTTGCTCCAGTCAGATTCACACTAACACTTGCCAACAGGGGAAAGGCGGGGGGGTTGGGGGGGAAGTGTCACTTTTTTGTGTGTGTGTGAATCCAGGCAGCTCAGAGAAAGAGACTTCTGTCAAAATAAACCGGGCTTGCATATGCTTCTAAGGTAGAGCCAGGCAAGAGTTCGGGAGGCAGCAAAAGTTACTTTGCAGAGAGCAAAATCTCGTCTCTCCTCGGAATTGCTTCCATTCCCCCCCACCTCATCTCTAAGAAACCTCTCACTCCCTCCGGATCTGAACTGAATATTCAGCTTATTTTTAATAGCGTTGGTTGAATTCAGATGTTCCAGTTTTAAAATAAGAAATCTTGGCTTCTAAGCACCAAGCGGTGACGCAGCGCTGCCTTTCCCCCCTGCACAGATCAGCTCTACTCCTGGTGAAATCTACCCCCAGCAAACAAGCCCTCCATCATGCCCCGTATGAACCAAGGAGGGAGTGGGCCGTGGTTAATTTCACATCTCACTAGGTAACTCACTGCAGCACAGGCCCCGGGATCTGAACGCACAAGCGGCCTGAATCCGCATTCAGTTTTGGCAGCTCCTCCCAGACCAGACTCTGCTCTAAACCGAGTTTTGCCGCATTCAGCGCTGCCGTAAGCCAGTTCTGCTTAGCACTTGAGACGGGACACTACAAGCACCAGGCTAGTTACTGGTCCGAGATGCTTGCATCAGGTATGTCGGCGGGAGCTTTGTCCAAGCGAGGACTGCGGGATTAGCCCCTTTCGTTAATTCAGCTTGCAAACTTCACTCCCCTGAGCAACGTCAGCAAAGTGAAAAGGGGACTCAGCGAAAGCTTTGACACCAGTAACAGGTACAGCATCAGGCTGTTTCAGACGGGTGTTTAATAGACCAACAAGGCATAGTTGTTTACTGCCTTAGTGAACCGCGATGGTGTCATCGCTGTAAAATCAGAGTTTTGCTTCTAGCCGCCCACACCCAGATCCACCAAGGTATTTAGGCTCCTAAATTCTACTGATTTCCTCGGATTGCTTTCAGGGGACATTAGGAGCCTAAATAACGTGTTGGATCTGGGCCCCAGTTTTTAATTGTCTTCCGTCAGTTGACATGGCCCAACGCCCTCATGTTTGCACCAATCTCCCCAAGAGCCTAGTGCAAAATTTAACACGCGGGCCGAGCGCACAATCACGGGATTAACCCAGACAAGAACCGAGGGGAACGGCAACATGACATTCAAGAGCAACCAGGCCCTCGAGCCCCCAATCCACCTCTGGCTACAGCAGCTTGCGACCACGGCTGCACGGAGAGAGGCCACCCCAAAGGAACAGTCGCCAAACTCCTCCCAAAAAAACAAAGGCCAAACCCCACCCTCTCAGGTTATCGACCAAGCCCCACTGTCTGCTGTGGGGCCATCCCTAGGAAGACCAGATAGTAAGTGTGAAAAATCGGGACGGGGGGTAGGGGAGTAATAGGAGCCTATATAAGAAAAACCCCTAATATCGGGACTGTCCCTATAAAATCGGAACATCTGGTCACCCTAGCCACCTCACGTGAAGTGAGAGGAGAATCTGACCCTGTGATTTCATCTAGGCCTCAAGCCACTTGGCGTCACATGTTCAAAAGCACCCAGGAGTATGTCTACACTGTAACAAAAAACCTGCGGCACCGAATCTCAGAGCCCCGGTCAATTGACTCGGGCTGCAAGGCTAAAAATTGCCATGTAGACGTTTGGGCCTGGTCTGGAGTCCCGGCTCTGAGACCCTCCCCACTTGCGGGGTCCCCCAAACAACGTCTCCACTGCCATTTTTATCCTCCCCCCAACCCAAACCCTGCGAGTCCAAGTCACCTGACCAGGGCCAGCCGCGGCCATGCTGCGATTCTCTGCTTGCTCTTAGAACCCTAAACGCTATTGGCTTCCAATGTACCTTTTGTTGGGAAGGGCCAGATTTCAAACGTATTTAGGCCCCTCCCAATGCAGATAAGCAACTAGCCCCAGACCCTCCCAAATACTGAGACTCCCACTGACTTCAAGGTTTTGTAGCTGCCCAGCTGTGTCTGTAAGCACCAGAATACCTTAGAAAATCTGGCCCTCAGTAGCCTAAATCTCACTGAAAGCCAGTAGGATTTAGGCTCTTAAGTCACTCAGGCACTTTTGAAAATGTTTTTCTTGATGACTTTTCAGAAACTTTGTTACTGTGACCAACATCTCAGCTTCCTGCCAATTAGCCAACGATCACACTAGGCCAGATCATCCCTCTAAGCAAAGATTTCCAAACAGACAGTCCTATTCCACCGATGCAATCTGCAATGGGTTTATGAGAGCTCAGTGCATTTGTTTGTTAATATCAATGGACTATGTTCAAATTAACAAACACCTCTCCACGAGCTCCCCCACACACACACACAATGTGCTGGGCTTTATTGCAAGATGGACAAAACAAACAAACAAAAGATTGTTTGCAAAAGGAGAGGTATCTGAATGGATATGAATTATTTCACACACCTGCAACTGTTTTCCTTCAGATGCATCAAGGCATTCCCCCCACCCCCGCCTCCTTTCCCAGGAGGAGTGAAAATTCACGTCGCTACGAAATAAAGCAACTTTGCAAAAACTCATCCCTAGGTTTATCAAGATATAAGAAAAAGAGGTGCATCTGCTTACTTTGTATTTGCTTATTTTAAATTTGTTCTCTATCTGCCATATGAAATGAAATTAATATGCCAAAACTCAGTGTCTCAAAGGAGGTAGCTTTTGGTTTGCTTTATATATCTATAGACTACAGGTTAAGGCACTGGGACACAGGACCTTCTGATTGAATTCACAGTTCCTGGGTGACCTTGGGCAAATCACTGAATTTCTCTGGGCCTCAGTTTCCCTTCTTCTGAACCACGCTTTGTCTGTTTTGTTCATTAGGCCCTGATCCTGTCCAACACATGAGCGTTAACTTTCTGCTCAGGACACGTACGTCACATTAAGCACATGCACACATCTTTACAGGAAGAAGGAATTTTCTCTTGTAAACTGTCCCTGGCCATCTGTACAGCCCCTAGCACAAAAGGGAGCCAACCTCAGATGGCACCTTTGGAGAAACTGTAATACATATGATAATCCAACTAATAATATATATACACTGCAGTAAACTCTGCTTCCTTGGCCAAGCTGTACGGACAATATCTCTGCTCAAACTTCAATTCAACAGAGAAGGCAGTTCACTATTTTAAACACAGCAAAGCCAAGATTGAATTCAGCTGTTGGTATTTTCAAATCCCCGCAACCCCATTTTTTTTCTCCTCCACGAGACAGGCAGGAAAGCCATTATCAATTTCTCCCCCCCCCCCCCCCCCCGTCACTGCCTAGCAATCAAATAAACAAACAAACAAAACAGGGTTGCACTGATGAGGGGGATAACATGGATTAAAACTGTTGCAATCCGATTTTTTTGTAATAAAGTCCCAATTGCGGCACTAGTTTGCCATAAAACAGACCAAGACGGCTTTTCCTGCTGCCTTCCCAAAAATGGCCCATAGTCGCTTCTGAGGTATAACCTCTCTCCAAGACCACAGCACCTGGGGCCAAAGGCTTTTTTGCAATGTACAGTTCAGAAAAGGAACTGGCAACGTGGTAATGACCCTTTACAAATAACAAGTCTTGCCCTGTCACTGCAGTAAATAAATACATAAAGACTTTGTTCCAGTTCTGGCTAAAATATTCCCCTGGCAAAAGGAATTTGGATTCCTGGACACTGCTTTTCAGGTGTGTGAGCCTATTTTCTTTCTGAATTCGCATCCCGTGTGGATTTTCCTATAGCAGTATGTTACTTTCTTCCATACACACACAGCCATACCCTCTTTGCTGATAGTTCACATTCCACCAGCCCAAAATACTAATCAAACAAATCAAGAAGTAAATAAATTGTGGGTGGTTGCTTTTCTTTCCCTCTTTTTTTTTTATCCTCCCTAAATTTCATTTGCTTTTTATCTCATTGGGGAGAAATAAAAAACAAATCCACACATTGGAATAAAACTTGGCTTTATACCAAGTGCTCTGGACTTTATCTCACTCACCCCTGTATAAAAATATTGCTTAATTGTGTTCTCTTAGTTTATTTATTTTCGTAAGGGTGTGTGTGGCCTTAGCACACACACAAAAGGAAAATTTCATTTTTTAAATAGTACTAAAAATGAAATTCAAACGGTTTCCCTAGAGATGCAAATACTGTTCAATTAGAGTTCTCTCTCACTGGTAATAGAGGTTTTCTCATTCAAAAGAAAGGGGGGGGCTATTACTTGATAACTCTTTAGCACAGTATAGGCTTTAAATACAACCCCTGTCTTATTTCAACTGACCAGGCCACTGAATTTATCCCCCAAAAGGGTTCCCACTTGCTGAAAAAACAGACTCACTACAGCACGATCCCTGCTGAAGAAAATATACCACATACATACACTCACCAATGCCCTAGAAAATCAGCGGTATCCTATTGACTCCCAAGTCAGGACAGGGTAGGGTCAATTTAGTGCCATTCTCTTTTCAGACAATTCTCCTCTTCTCTGAGTAGCCTCTACAAGCATTTGATCTCTTCACCCCACAGCTTTGTGTTTTGGGGGTGTCAAGCTGCCCTTTAGCAAGTGGCTTGGAAACATATTAACGCTTTTGTTTGTTATGAAGCACAAGCAATTCCTGTGACACACACACACAATGTCCTGTAATCTCATATATGATCTTTCCACACTCTCATTCGCCAGCCACACGGACTCATTCAAGACAAGTAAGACATTTACTGTTACGATATTACATTAGTCTGTCTATTGAAACACCTACCCAGATTTGACTGACCATTGGTTGTTTTTTTTTAAGGGAGGGGGGGTTATTCTGATGTCGTTTCGGAATAGTTCTTGTGTGGTGACATTTTTTTTTAAAGCAAATTCATCTTAAGGGGACTCGACTGGTTGCATTTTTAAAACCAGAAGCTATAAACCCCCGAAGTTGCAAAGCAAAATCATTGACAGTAGGTTGGCCATTTCTCTCTCCCTGGTTTCTCCTCCCAAACCCTTGCCCCTTTTGCGAGGGTCTGGCTGTGCCCATCACCCCCATCTCGGTTTTGTAAATCACACTCCCCGTCCAGACCCCATCTCTCCCCCCCGCCCCGCTCCCGTCCCTCCCTGGAGTTTGTAAAGTCCAAGCAGAAGCCAAATGCCCCGGCAGAGGTGCGATCTGCAGAATACAAAGAGCTCTTGTTTGCTGCTTTGGAAGGGAAAGTATTAATAAGAGAGGAAATTATTGATTCTCATGGCACGTACCATTACGGTGCAGGGAAACTGGCCAAACATCAGAAACCCATTTTTTCCCTCTCTCTAAAAAACAAAACAACAAAAAAACAGACAGACGGGGGGAAAAACTGCTCTCAAGTTTCCACCAACCCTTCGACTTCTTGCAGCGGAAGCAGGAGCCGGAAAACTAGCGACGCCTTGGCCAAGGCGAGGGAGCAAGCGAGCCTTGCGCAGGTCCCGAGCGGCCCGGGAAGGAGGGAAGGGGAAAAAAGGAGGAAAAACAAATGGGGGGTTGGGGGGGAGGTTTCCGCCTGGCGTTGGGAAGAAAATCGCGACCGGCGCGTCTCGGGCTCTCGCTCCTTCCTCCTCGGCGGGATCCCTTTTTACTCTAACGCCTCGCTCAAGTTGGAAGGAGATTGGCCTGCAAAGCCTGGAGACATGCCACCTTCTCTGCCGCCCTTCCAGCTCGAGCGGTGCAGTGCGGGGAAGGGAGGGTGGCGGCGGGGGGGGGGAGAGGAGAGGAAAGTCTGGGCAAGCGAAGCCCTGCAGGAAGTTTGCTGCCGAGCCGTGGCGAGCTGGCAGAGCTGGGGGGGGGGGCTGCTGGTGGCTTTGTTTAGGTTCCCCCCCCCATGGGTTTGGGGCGCTTTACTCGGGTCTCTGGCGCGGCTGGGGGGTCCGGGGGGGGGGGGAGGCCAGGCCAGGCAGCTGGCCCAGCACCCTGCTTTGGGGCGAGCTGGAGCCCGAGCTGCGGAGCGGTGGCCGTGAGTGAATTGTTACGAGCCGGGCCCTTGGGGGGGGGGGGTGGGAGGGGGAAATCAGCCCCAGGAGAGGTGGGGAAGGGGGAACGCGAGGGGGGCAGGCAGGAGAGGAGAGAGAAGGAAAAGGGGCCGGGGGGAGCTCCGCACTGTGTCCGTCCCCCCCCCCCCAGCCAGGGCCCGATCCCGAACTATTGCAATCAAGGGAAGGGGAAAGGATCGGGCCCTGAGCGCCGGGATGCGGGGGGGGGGGGGTTATAAATACAAATATTGTCTGGGTTTTTTTTTTTTTAATTAGAAATCTGGGATGGGGTCATTTTATTTCCTGCTGGGGGGGGGGAAGTCAAAGGCAAATCTTTACAACGTGTCTAGAGAGTTACCCCCCCCCCCCCCCGCCGATTCCGTGCCGCTGGATGGGGGTCGGCTGATTTCTTACTAACCCCCCCAGGAGGGGATCCCAGGTGTGAACCGCCGCCCGGCGCTTTTCCCTCCTTCGAGCCCAGCAGCATCGTGAACTCGCCGTCACCCCCCGACGCCCGGCACTTCCGACACCCACTAGAGTCTTTGCCTGCAAACGACACGGTTTTTTAAAATGCGGCTTTCCCCGGCTGAAAACCTGGGCACCAGCTCCCCACGCAACCAGCTGAGCTAGATGGACCGAGGCACCTGGGCAAAGAAGTGAAGGCTTGAGATCCACCCGCCACCCGCAAAAACCTACCCCGGCCCCCAAGTTTATTTCAGTGGCGCGGGGATAAAAGACCCAGGTTATAGTTGCAACGTTCCGGGGGAGAAACCCGGCCACCTGCTCAGAGCTAAAGCTCCCCCCCATCCACACACAGCCACGCAGGCGAGTTTTCCCGAGACACCCGTGGGCTGGCCTGACTCTCCGCAGCTATTCACCGGCCAGGGTGTTTGGGGAGGGCTGGGCTGTTTGTTTATTCAAACAGGTGGTGATAAAAGCCCTTTACCTTTATCTACCCGGCTAATCACCTGCAGAACCGCACAGTAGCACCACCTGAGGCTGAGTGGTGTCATTCATTAGTTTAGTGGCTTATCTATTGAGTCACCGATGGAGTGGATGGATGGATGCAGGTTTAGTTGTTGTTTTTTCTCTCCCTTTTGCAACAAGAGGGAAAGGAGGCACTGGTTTATAAATTAAACAGCAGCTGAGTTGATCCCTTCTCTAAATACTTGTCAGGCTGTATCCAACCTATATGCTGCCTTCAGAAAACATGCATGTATATATCCAGTGCTGGCTTATTTGTAAAGGTTATCTCTGCCAATTAAAGTGTATTTACCAAAGCTCTTCGGGGGGAAGCAGCCTGCTATAAAAACTCCCTTCAGGATTCAATATCGGACTTCCTCACAGAGCTATAAAATAGGTGCCAATCCAGGGGGTTGCATTACTTCTGCAAAATGGCAGAAGAGACTTGGAGCTTATTTGGGAAGGAGGTTGGGCAAATTCGGCTCCACTCAGAGCTGAGTTTTCAGTAAGAAAAGGCAAATATCTCAGCTGTATTTGGGTGGGGGCCTGTCTTGTAAAAGAACCCCCGGAGCTAGACCTGAGACATGTTTTTTTTGGGGGGGCAGAGGGTGGGAGCATTATGTCCAAAAGGTGAAAAGACTTGATTTGAAACAATTCACTTTGCAAGGAGCACTTTAAAAAAACCCGAGGAAACAGTTCTGGGAAGCGGTGGATTTTGTAAAAACCACTCGGTGTGGGTGTGTGGGGGTAATTTAACCTTTTGGTAAAACCTCTCCACTGGGAATCTGTCTCAAGATCAGAGGTGTCACCAACTTCGGGCTAACTGCCAAAGTGCCCTGGTCGCCCAAGGAGAGCGGCTAACGCACTGAAACATGAAGCGATCATGCAGATTTCACCTTCATTCCTTGCAACCTCAAACTGCGTTCTTTGGGCCAACGCAAAGTTGCAAATACCCAGGCGGGGCTTTCCCAGGACTGGTGCCTGCAGCAGGCACAGGGGAAGAATTGCTCCACTCTATAATAACAGGTTGAATCTGGTGTTTAAAGGCATTTTATTACATGTCACCCAGCGGGATAATAACCTTTATTTAAAACAAACCTTTCCCTTGTTCTGATACATCCTGTGTTTATCCTCAGAAGCAGTTTACAAATGGCTGTTTGCATTTTCCCCAATTTGTTTGAGTTTCTAATTAAATTGCCATGAAGATCCTAATCCATCTTGACATTCTAACTTTCCCAAGTTAAGTAGGCAGCTTGGTAGTAGTTTGGTGTCAGCCTTAATAATACTAATTATTGCAAATAAGGCTCTGCTTTGCTGCTCCCAAAATATTTTTAAACAGCTCCCAGATAAAGGAAGCAGATTCTATTGTTGATAGGAAACAGTCTTGAGCTGAAATTTGCAAAGCAACGCTGCACAGGCATCTAGGCATGAGCTGATTTGCTTTGCACATAATCACATGCGATACAGGCTTGCCTCATGCATGCGTGGAGAGCTGTATGTTTCTTTGATCGGTTGGAAACATACAAAGTAGTTATTTTTGTATATTTTTCTGATGAGAAAAACACTTCTGCAAAAGTTGACATTATATTGTTCACGTGTCCACCCCCCTCCAAACTCCACCCCCCCCTCCACAAATTCGATGTTCACTATTTTTGAGGGGGTAAATGAATAGAAAGGGGTTTCCCCTCTTTCCGCAGTTTTGGGGCGTTGACAGCTTTGAAGGGGCGCGAAAAGTAGAATTCAAAAACCTGAAAACTGTCCCTCCAAACCTCGCACGCCTTTGGTCTGAAAATCGGTTTGCCTGTTTTTTTTCTGAATAGGCGCAAAGCTAAAGCGAGAGACTAGACAGAGGTTACTCCCTGGACGGGACAGAGCGAGCTATTTTGGAAGCTAGCGTCAGAGAAACGCATTCCTAGCTCGGGATCTCTGCCGCTTCCAAACCCGAAATCTTCCTACGGAATTCTGATTTTTAAAGATGAAACTGCTCGCAATTCATGGAGCTCCCCGTCTGCCTGCAGTGACTAATGCACGACTCTAAACGCCGGGGAGATGTCTGTACCTCGGAGCTTCGATGCTCGAGCTGTTCGAATTGCACCAAATTCACATGGAAGTTTCACTCCCCTTTAGCTAAAAAGTGTTTGACCCGCACAATTGCGGGCGTTGGAGAACTTCGAAAATTAACAACTGCGGAAGCACAAATCCAGCTCAAACCAGCATCGCAATCCTAGAGCGCTGGGTTTTTCATCTTAAATGTGGGTCGATCTGGTATATAACTAAGAAGTGTTTGTTGTTGTTTGCAATTAAACCCAATAAACAAATGTCAGCAGCATAACAAAACCCCATGAGATGGGGAAAAGCTGCCCATAGTCCTTGTATCTTGATTTCTTTAATGAAATCAGCACAAACCAACACAAAATCAACTTCATTCTGCTGGATAGGCGTTAGTTGTTTTTCTAGAGATTACAAAATACAAAGACCTGAAACTGACCCGTGTTATGTACATGCTGGATCTTCAGTCTTACTGAAAATGCCTGAACAGAAAGAAATCAGTTGATCCTCCTAACAAGTTTGAAACTGAGAAGCTAACGAATCTCAGCCATTCAAATACAAGTAATTGCATTTTTCTCCTGCCCAGGAAAGCTTTTGTAGATCTTTTCACACTTAAAACTTTCTGTTTTTTTTCGCACCACTAAAATCAACTTGTTTCTAAATAACAGGGAGAGAGAGAGAGATGAATTTTCTTCCTTTGCTGATTCAGAGATTTCTCTGTGCATCTAGAAAAAAATTATTTCAGCCCTAAAGAAGGGGCGAATGTTGCCTGTTATTTCTGAAGGAGATTTATTAATAATGCAGGTATTATATTTCATTACCTGAATTAGATCTTGACATTTTGGTTGATTTTAGAAACGAAATTGCATTTTTCCCCTTTATGGTGTGATTTTAAAAAAATATATATATAATCTAAAATATAAACAAAAGGAGAGATTTGGATAGCAATCGTTTTATTTATTTGGAAACATTTCTGCATCAAGCTACAAATTGGATTGGATTTTGAGCAGTGAATTTGGATAATATTTTGACAGACAATTTCTCAAAACAAAAATTGCAGTTTGCATCGTAAACATGTCACAGAAAGGAAGAGGAAAGTAGCTTTGATTTTTCTCTATAAGAGAACAATTGGATTTTAGAATGACCAAAGAGTAGTTTTCACTTACACTGCTACGTTTGAACCTATATGTTTCTGGCTGACATTACAGTTATATTTTCTCTAAGTGGATCGAAGTGTTTACATTCTCCCCTCTGAGGAATTTTTATTCCCAGCTTGCCAACATTTTTGTAGCATTTTACATGAAAAAAAAAATCGAAATAAGAAGCAGCAAATCAATCTGATTTATTAGACAATGAGGAGAAACAATATACCAAATTATAGATCTAAGAGCTAAGACAGAAGGGCATTTTGTGGGGTCTGGAAATGTAAAAACAGGCCAAAACCACATAAAACGATCAGGTGAGTCCTTTAAAAAACTCAAAGGGAAAGAATATGTTGATTTTTTTGAACGGATTAGAAAAAGTTACCTGAGAAATAGCCCTGTGGGTGTATAGACATCTGCATTCCGTATCAGGCAACTTTTTCTTTCTAGTTAATTATCACAAATCAATCTATTCTTTCCCCTTGAGTTTATAAAATATTCTATTTCTAAACCAGATCCATACAGACGGAGATATCTGTGCATCTATCACATAAGATCTGAAGAAGAGCTCTGTGTAGCCGGAAAGCTTGTCTCTTTCCTCAACAGAAGTTGGTGCAGTAAAAGGTTTCCCTCGCCCACCTGGTCTCGCTCAGATCCTAGGTCCAACATCTCTCCCTAGACATATGTGTAGGCAGATTTCTTTAGATTGGGTACGTACATTCTCACTCCAGATATTATGCCCCCCTCCAGGTATATGGTAGATGACAGCAATACCTTGATCACTATATTTCACTCTTGTCAACATGGCAATGTCAGAAATCACTCTGCAAAGGTGAGCACGTGTCACTCCCTCTCCTTCATCAGTGGGGAAACTGAGGCACAGAGACACGAAATAAACTTGCCCAAGGTCGCCCAGGCCGTGGGGCAGGCGATAGAACCCAGGGTTCTGACGCCCAGCTCCCCCCACACACACACCCCGGCTCTAAGCACTAGCCCCCACTAGCCAGTACTGGAACCAGCAGTCCTGCCTCCGAGTATCCTGCTCTAACTACTAGTCCATGCTGTCTCCTCTCTCTGCCTAGTGCAGAGATGAGCGACTTAGTCAGGGCAGCAGCATGTTGAGTGGGCAGTGCCAAGAGCCACCTGGTGTCTCTCTCCCCGCTCGCTCTCTCTGGGCAGTGAAGAGAACCCCCCCCCCCACTGCCCCACTCAGCACCAGTGCCTGGCACATGCCTCCGGTCAGCAGATGCACGGCCTGCTCCCCTCCCCCTCTCTCTTAGATCCTTCCCCAACCAAAGAACCTCCCTTGGCATCCTCACCCCCAGTGCAGTGTGGCGCATGCTTCCCGGCCATGGGAGCGGGATGAGGGCAGGAGATGGGGCTGCCCCATCCTCCAGGCCTCCCCAAAGGGCACTGCTTTTCAACCCCCGCTCCCAAGAGGGGCTGGAGGGATCCTGCCCCACCTGCCAGCCCAGGAAGGGTGGAGAACTGAGCTGGATACCAGGTGAGAGGAGCCCGGTGAGTATAGTACCCTGGGGCTGTGGGTGGGGGCAACAGCATGTACTATTACACCCACCAATGTGCCCCCCCACAGGAGGCACTGTGGGCAGTGTCATCCAGGCCCATGCCACAGCTTTAGGCATGATCCCCAGAGCCGAAAATGTTCTAGGACCCAGAGCTTAGGTCAATGCAGAGATGAGAGTTACTGTGCTCAGGGAAGGAGAGCCAGGACGTCTGGGTTGTATTCTGAGCTCGGGGAGGGGAGTGGGGTCTAGTGGTTAGAGCAGGGGGGCTGCAAGCCAGGACTCCTGGGTTCTATTCTGAGCTCTGGGAGGGGAATAGGGGCTAGAGGTTACAGCAGCAGACTGGTCAAGTGCCCTTGGTTCTGGGTGCCTGGGACTTCCCCCTCCAGGGCTAGCAGTGAGATCCACGTTTGGGCTCCTGCTCCCCGCGGTTGGCCCAGCCCCAGTGCCTCACTCTCTGTGGTGGGTGATGGGTGTGCTCGGCCCACGGCTCAGGCTGCCGGCACAGATGGGCCAGGGCGCCCTTTAACCTTTGCCCTGCACAGTGCCTGGCTCCCTTAACAAAGGACCAGTCTTGGGGGCAGGGGAAACGTGTGGGCGGACAGCGCCTTCACCCCAGGGCTGGGGACCTGGAACACTCGCTGCCTAGACAAGCCTCCGTGATTAGCTCAGAGCTGGGCAGGACTCCTGGGTCCTTCCCTGGGGGTAGTCACTCCCCATCCGCCCTCAGCTCACCCCTGGGTGAGTCGGGGACGAGGGTGGTACCAGGGAGCCATGGGACAAGGCGGTTAAGCTGCCTGGAAGACAGGCGGGGTAAGATGAGGAGAACGGAGGAGTTACCACAGCCAGGGCAAACAGGCGTTCGCTGGCGTCAGCCTTAAGGAAGGGTCCGTGGCACCAGAACCACCAGCCGGCCTGGCTGTCAGCCCGATTCAGGTGACAGGGCCTTTTCTCACCTGACCTACTCCCTGCTTGAACAGCTAGCCCCCAGACCCCACCCAGAGCCAGGGACAGAACCCACTGTCAGCATCTTGGGAACAGCAAGCCCTTCACGGCTGCACTAGGCGGAAACTGGGCCCCAATGTGCAGTAAAAGAAACAAAGCAGGTCTTGAGGGCTGACCGGCTCAGAGTCAGGGAATGGGAGACGGGGCCTTTCCCCTCTAGGGGTGCCAGCTCCAATCTGCCCCCAGGGTGAGGCTGGCCAGCTCAGAGTCAGGGAATGGGAGACGGGGCCTTTCCCCTCTAGGGGTGCCAGCTCCAATCTGCCCCCAGGGTGAGGCTGGCCAGCTCAGAGTCAGGGAATGGGAGACAGGGCCTTTCCCCTCTAGGAGTGCCAGCTCCAATCTGCCCCCAGGGTGAGGCTGGCCAGCTCAGAGTCAGGGAATGGGAGACAGGGCCTTTCCCCTCTAGGAGTGCCAGCTCCAATCTGCCCCCAGGGCGAGGCTGGCCGGCTCAGAGTCAGGGAATGGGAGACGGGGCCTTTCCCCTCTAGGAGTGCCAGCTCCAATCTGCCCCCAGGGTGAGGCTGGCCAGCTCAGAGTCAGGGAATGGGAGACGGGGCCTTTCCCCTCTAGGGGTGCCAGCTCCAATCTGCCCCCAGGGCGAGGCTGGCCAGCTCAGAGTCAGGGAATGGGAGACGGGGCCTTTCCCCTCTAGGAGTGCCAGCTCCAATCTGCCCCCAGGGCGAGGCTGGCCGGCTCAGAGTCAGGGAATGGGAGACGGGGCCTTTCCCCTCTAGGGGTGCCAGCTCCAATCTGCCCCCAGGGTGAGGCTGGCCAGCTCAGAGTCAGGGAATGGGAGACGGGGCCTTTCCCCTCTAGGAGTGCCAGCTCCAATCTGCCCCCAGGGTGAGGCTGGCCAGCTCAGAGTCAGGGAATGGGAGACAGGGCCTTTCCCCTCTAGGAGTGCCAGCTCCAATCTGCCCCTAGGGTGAGGCTGGCCGGCTCAGAGTCAGGGAATGGGAGACGGGGCCTTTCCCCTCTAGGAGTGCCAGCTCCAATCTGCCCCCAGGGTGAGGCTGGCCAGCTCAGAGTCAGGGAATGGGAGACAGGGCCTTTCCCCTCTAGGAGTGCCAGCTCCAATCTGCCCCCAGGGCGAGGCTGGCCAGCTCAGAGTCAGGGAATGGGAGACGGGGCCTTTCCCCTCTAGGAGTGCCAGCTCCAATCTGCCCCCAGGGCGAGGCTGGCCGGCTCAGAGTCAGGGAATGGGAGACGGGGCCTTTCCCCTCTAGGAGTGCCAGCTCCAATCTGCCCCCAGGGCGAGGCTGGCCGGCTCAGAGTCAGGGAATGGGAGACGGGGCCTTTCCCCTCTAGGGGTGCCAGCTCCAATCTGCCCCTAGGGTGAGGCTGGCCGGCTCAGAGTCAGGGAATGGGACACAGGGCCTTTCCCCTCTGGAGGCGCCAGCTCCAATCTGCCCCCGGGCTGGGGGCTGGCTGGCTCAGGGGGCAGAGAATGGGACATGGGGCCAGCCAACATCTGGGTCCCCTAGCCATATGGCACAGACCCCCCAAACCTTGGTGCCCCCTCCCCCACCACCTACCTAATCCCTCAGCACCTGGCATCCTGGGCCAGGAACATTTCATTCCCGCTTCACTTCCTCCCTCAGGGCCTCTGGGTTTGCTGACTCGGGGGAATGGGCGAAGGGGTCTGGGACACTGTGTGATCTTTACCCACCATCCCCTGGATTTAGGGGGAACCCCGTCATTTTTAATATTCCCCCTTTCCCCAGTGCCTTCCATTCTGTGGGATCGTTTTAGGTCCGACAGAACAGTTCAGTTACTGTCTGCTCAGGCCGTGAGCTGGGCCGGCTTCGGGGTACCCCCTCTACGCTCGGCAAGGCAGCACGTTCCGCTCGCCTGACTTAGAGCGGGTGCCCACCTGTCCAGAAGGGACCGTTGTGACCCTCTAGTCTGACCGCCTGGCTAACACGGGCCAGAGAACGGCCCTGAAATAATTCCTAGAGCAGAGCTTTTAGAAACACATCCCGTCTCGATTTAAAAATCACCAGTGCTGGCGAATCCACCACGACCCTTGGTAAATTGTTCCAGTAGTTAATTACTCAGCAGTAAAAGTTTACACCTCATTTCCAGACTGAATTTGTCTCCTTCAGCTCCCAGCTGTTGGATTGTGTGTGACCTCTCTGCTAGACTGGAGAGCCCCTTATTAAATATTTGTTCCTCACGAAGGTACATATAGACTGGGACCAAGTCACCCCTTAGCTTTCTCTTTGTTACACAAAATAGATGGAGCTCCTTGAGTCTCTCACTATCAGGCATTTCTAATCTCTAATCATTCTCATGGCTCTTCTCTGCCCCCTCTCCAATTTAGCAACATCCTTCTTGCATTGTGGGCCCCCGAACCGAACACAGGAGCCCAGCAGCAGTCACACCAGTGCCAGATCCAGAGGTAACAGCACCTCTCTGCTCCTACTCGAGATGCCCCTGGTTAAGTATCTCTGGTTTGCATCGGATTTGTTCCTAGACAGATACACTTATACTTGGCCGTATTAAAAGGCATCGTTTGCTTGCAGACCACACTGCATCACTGACCTGTCCTCTTATTTATCACTCCCACAATGTGTGTCAGCTGCGAACTTTCGCCGTTAACGCTGGGGCCAGCTGGGATGCTCCAGCTCTCAGACAAGCAAAAGGTGGACCAACGGCAGCCTCAATGGGCAGTCTCAAGCCCAGAGCTTGGTCCTCCCTCCCCCAAGTGCTACAACTGGCTGCCTGAAATGCCCGCTCAGCCCTGCAGTCGGCCCCTCTGTGCCCGGATGTTTGAACAGAGCTCACTAGGTCACAGAGCAGCATGGGCTAGTGGGCAGACAACTGGCCTAGCATCAGGACTCCTGGGTTCTGTTCCCAGCTCTGCCACTGAGCTGTCATGCGACCTTAGGCACGTCCCAGTCCTGCTCCATGCCTCAGTTTCCCCACCCATCCTTTGTCTATTTAAACTGAGCGCTTCAGGGCAGGGACTGCCCCTCGGTGTCTGCACAGTGCCCAGCACGAGGGGCCCCTGACCTCCAGTGGGATGTCTAGGTGCTAGAGTAAGACACCTCACAATAGAAACCAGCCTTGCCAGGGCACACAGCAGAATCTCTGCCATAGTCTCGTTGCTGCCTGTGAATGGGCAGCAGTCGGCACGTCGGAGCCATCAGACAGCCAGGCTGGAGCAGCTCCGGTTACCAAACCTGGGGGTGTGCGGGAATCCTGAGCCCCATCCCCCCCAGCTCTGCTGGTGCCCCTCAGTCCCGCCCCGCAGCCCCCTGCTATCCCACGCCTGGGCTCACAGCTCGGCCGGTACCCCACAGCCTTACCCCCTTTGGCCTGTTGGGCCCTGGAGCAGCCCCATTGCTAAGTGTTATCGCCGGGACAGGATGGAAAAGAAGGCTCTGGTGGGAGCAGCCTGGGCACCGTTCATTATTTAGGCTTCATTAGAAGGCAAGTATTGGCTTCTCCGTTCCTGCCCCAGGCTGCCTGCACCACCCACCTCTCCCCAGCCGACCCTGTGCCCAGGCTGCCTGCAGACATCCCGCTGGGGGGCACGCTACGGAGAACCTCCCAGCCGCTGGAGCAGGTGCTAGTCCTGGCTCTGGAAGGGAAGTGGGGTCTAGTGGTTGGAGCAGCGCAGGAGGCACCTGGACTCCTGGGTTCTCTTGTCCTTCACTGGAGTGGCTGCTTAGAAGCTCAGGGTTTTCTCATTAACGCGTCCTTTCTAAAATCAATACAATTCAAGCCCCTCCCACACAGAATGCCTCCCCCAGCCGCACCATCCCCAGAGGGGAGACACCTGCTTGCCCGGAGGTTCTGTTCCCTGGAATGCACCCTCGGAGCGAGGCGCAGGGCACGGCAAGCGCCAGCTGCTGCTCCAGCTGGTGATGCGCTCGGAGCGCCCGGCATGGCGAGGCAGGTGGGTCCCGTGGGCCGGGCCGGGGACAGACCAAGGACCGGGCAGCTCGGTGTTCGCTGACCTTCCACTCATGTAAAAAGTGACAGGACGACAACAGCCCTGCTCTGCCAGAGGCCCTCAATGCCAACCTGCAGCCCCCCTGCAATCCCAGCTCTGGCCTCCCCCCAGCTCTCTCACCCACAGCCTATGTGAGCCCTGGCTGCCCCCCACAGCTGGGCTGATGCCCCTCAATTCCAGCTCCTGGCCCTGGGCTCCCCCCTCAGCTCAGAAACCAGCCCTTTAAATAAAATCAGCTGGATCAATGTTGGTTTTGAGCCAATTTTATCCACAGCACACAGCCCCCCGCCCTCAATTTCTCTGAGCCCTGCCGGGGGGGGCGGGGGAGCAGGGGGTTAGATCTCCATGGTCCATTCAGCCCTCAGCCTCCATGGGCCCTGGTTAATGTCCATTAAGCAGAGGGCATCTAGAGTTGGGGGCGGGGCTAGGAGTCAGGACTCCTGGGTTCTATTTTGGGGTAACCACTGGGCTGAGACCCACCAAACTTGTTTCATGCAAGGGACTCCCAGTTGTGAGGCAAGGACTGAGGCAGATCTGTTAGTGGTGTCCTGCTCTCTCACCACTCCCCCCAGCGCCCTGATGAACAGCTGGGTCGGTCGCTCACAGTTCCAAGGGGCACAGGCCCTCGCAGCCCCAGGAAATGCCCATCATGGCTGGGATCTCAGGGCACAGGCTGCCTGGCTCCGGCTCCCCTCCGACACTCCCCCTGCCCCACGATCAGCTGAAGGAGCCAAACCCAGTGACAACCAGTCAACAACAGAGGAGTCTTAGAGGGATCAAGTGGTTAGCGCAGGGGGCTGGGAGCCAGGACTCCTGGGTTCTGTTCCCAGCTCTGGGAGGGGAGTAGGGTCTAGTGCCTGTGTTATTGTTTGCAAAGCATAGGAAAAGGGGTGTCGGATTGGATCCAGCAGATCCAGCCCCAGGGTCCCAACCTCCCCTCTGTGCACACCCAGGCCTCAAGCAGGGAGCCAGGTCAGGGCACTGAACCTCCTGCTCTAACCACTAGACCCCACTCCCATCCCACAGCCAGGGATAGCTATGGGGGTGGGGAGGAGCCGATGCTGGCAGAGTGGGGGGGGGGCAGGAAGTGGCCAGTCACTGCCAGCCAAGCCCCCCATCTCAGCCCCTCTCCCAGCCTTGCCCATGGATTCCCCCTCTATCCAGATGTTTCCTGGCACCAACAGCTGGGAAGCCATTTGCTGCAGAGAATGCATGGCGGGTGGGATCATGAATGTTGATGGGGGGGGCTGTCTGGCACACGGGCCCGGGCAGCTGCACCATCCCTCCCACACCGACACACCCTTGCGGCATGGGACTCAGCTACTGGCAGGATCGAGCTGCATCCCAGGACAGACGGACAAGGACAGACGAAGCCTCACTTGGGGAGCGAGCTAGTGATCCCCCTTTGCCTGGCTGATCCACATCACGGTAAGGCCACTCCTTCCCGCCCTTGTTAATTACCCCAATTAACCCCCTTGGCTGGAAAGGGCGGGCAACACTAGTGGTTAGAGCAGGGGGGCTGGGAGCCAGGACTCCTGGGTTCTCTCCCCAGCTCTGGAAAGGGAGAAGCAAAACATTTCCAAGGTCAAACCTCCCCACCCCTGTTTCCTCAGGATCCTGTCCCCCAGCCCCACTCCCCCCCCCAGCCCTGGGATTGCTGAGATGCCAGCAGGCCGCAGAGGGTAGGGAGTGTGTGAGGGGGGTGTCTGCCCAGTTCCTGCATTCCCTACAGGGGTGGGGCAGGCAGCAGTGATGCCTGGCACAGTCCCATCCCCGTCCCCCCCCGCACGGGTTGCCCAGGGAGCAGACAAATAGGGGTGTTGGGCGGGGCACCTTCTGCCTTTTCTTCCACAGATGGGTGGGATGAGGGGAATCTAGTCCCAGCACCCCATGAATTCACAGCCCAGCCCCCACTCCCAGGGGAAGGGGCTCTGAGCCTGCTTAGCTCTCCAGTCGCGCTGTCCCCTGCACCCCTCCTCTCCCAGGGACACTTGCCCAATCAGTTTAGCAAGATCGGTGCCAGCTCAGGCGAATGCCCCCCAAGCTGGAGTAGCCGGGGGAGGGGCTGCAGGTCAGGATTGAGGGGCACTGGCAGACTTGTGGCAGGGGCTGCCTAGGGCTGGGCTAGCAAGGGGGCTACAGATTGAGACTGAGGGGCACCAACAAAGCTGGGGGTACGGGGAGGCCAATGCCCCTTCCCCGGCCTGAGTCCTGGCAGCTGCGTCTGGGGAGGCGCCAGACAATCGTTCCCCATTTCTGCTGCCGGAGGCTATGGGGCGGTGGGGGGATGGGAACGGTTTATAACTCCCATGCAGAGAATGAAACCCAAAGCAGCCAGGTCCCTAGGAAGGACAAGGGAAGGGCCAGGGGAGATCCGGAGGGGGGACACCCCAGAGCAGCTGGAGGTGGCACAGGAAGTGGGGCACCGTGTGGGTACAGGGTAAGTTTGGCTGGGCAAGGCATGGGGGAGGGGAGCAGCTGGGGGGCGGCTCAGCAGCGCGGTGCTGGGATGACTCACTCTCCCGTCGGGCCTTTGAAAAGGTCTAAAAATAACCCCCCGAAGGACCGAAATAGCTGAGTTTTCTCCCTGGCTTCCTGTCCCCAGGCGCTGGGGAAGGCTACACACGAGGAATGGTCTCGCTCTGCTCTGGGGCGGGCCATGGCAGCTGTCTCCCCAGGGATTCCTCGCCCGGCCACGACATGCAGCAGCCTCTGGGGTGGGGGACGGGGGCTATTTATACAAGGCTCCTGGGGGGGGGGGGCACAATGGCTGGAATTTGGCTAGAATAATCCTCTCCTTACGGAAGGTGCCGTGGAAGCTTTGATGGGCAGAATGTGTCACTTTCTGTCACGCTGGGGTCAGCACTGACCGGGAGGGGAGAGCGCCCCCTACAGAGCCCCCCCCCGCCAGCTCTGGGAGGGGAGCAGGGTCTCGTGGTTGGAAGGCTGGGAGCCAGGACTAGCTAGTTCAGGGCCTCCATAGTCAAGGGGCATTCCCAGGAGCGGGGGCGGGGGTAAGAATCCAGCGGGGACCCGTTCGAAGTGGAACAGCCACCCCCAGCCAGGAGTTAGGTCGCCCAGGGATGGGGCGGCAGTGGGGCTGTGGGGCTGAGCTGAGCTGCGGGGTTGGAGGGCGCAGGGCTGGGATAGCAGGGGGCTGCCGCCCCAGTGCGCTCAGCGGAGTCGAGGTGCTGCAGGGGCTGATGGGAGAATACGAGCCATGGCAGGGGGACAACGCAGCCTGGCTCGGGCGCGCCAGGGAGAGGCAGCCATGGTGCAGCCCAGAGCCTGGCAGAAGCTGGCAGCAGCCATGGGCCTCCCGCAGCAGATGGGATGGCTGGAGGACAAACAGCTACTTCGGGGGGACGGGGGCGGGGTGGTGGCGAAGGGCCCTCCTGTGCCAGCCGGCTCCCCGCTCCTCCCCCCAGCTCATTTTGGAAAGGGGAGGGGGTCTGCTGGATTCCCCAGCCCCTGGAGTTAATCGCTTTGTAGCTGGTGGGGAAAGCAACCTCCTGATGTTCTGTTCCCCCTGTAGATAGGGAAAGAGTCAAGTGGAAGAGGGGGGCTGGCACAGGGGGACATGGGGGGAGCTGCTGGCTGCTTGGCAATCCGTCAGCAACAGGATTTGCTGGCTGCTGCCAGCTGCAGCCGTTTGCAGGGAGAGCCATGCGCCGTGGCAGCCTAGGGCGTTGCTGGGGTGGGCTCGTGCAGACATGGGGGGCAGAGCACAGGTGGGCACAGCCATGCCCCCCAACCCTCCCACACAGGCTGGGCTTCCTGAAATCAGATGGATGCTGCCATGCTGCCAGAGTTGGGGTGAGAACCCAGGAGTCCGGGTGCCCCGTCCGCCATTCCCTCCCTCTCATATTAGCCTTTTGAGTCCCAAAGGCCATTGATTTTTCACAGCTTCCTAGATCCCAAAGCCAGAGAGGCCTGTTCTGGGTGGCTGGTCTGGCCCCCTGCACCCCCACCTGGGGCCCATCACCGCTGGCTGAGCTAGCCAGACGAGACAGTCTGGGGCTAAGGCCCCTCCCTGTGTAAACCCAGCACCTTATTCCTGCTCTGAATTGGTCCGTTTCAGGCCCCCGCCAGGCATGGGACCCGGCGCTGCCTTTGGCTGCTGGCTTGAGGAGCCCTCAGCCCTGCCCCCATCACTGCTGCACCTTCACCCACTGACTCGGGCCCCCCACAGAACCTGCGTCTGTTTCCCTGACGGGGTTTGGCCGTAGCCCGGCACCAGTCCCGGAGCAGGACCCCACTGGGCCAGGCACCGCACACCTCCCTGCACTCGCTCCTGGCTTGAGCTACTGCCGTTGCCATTTACTCTCCAGTTCCACCTTGAGACCAGGGCTCCTTGGGGCCAGGTGCTGCGCAGACACAGGATGGGACCGTCCCAAAGACTTTCTAGTCAGAATTGATGGAGGGTAGGAGAAGAAACAGACAAAGGGAAGGGACTTGTCCATCACCCAGCAGGTCAGTGGTACAACTGGGAATAGAACCCAGGAGTCCTGGCTCCCAGCCCCCCACCCCCCACTCTAATCACTAGACCCTACTCCCCTTGCAGAGCTGGGGAGAGAACCCAGGAGTCCTGGCTCCCAGCCCCCCCCACTCTAACCACTAGACCCCACTCCCCTCCCAGAGCTAGAGAGAGAACCCAGGAGTCCTGGCTCCCAGGCCCCCCCCCCCACTCTAACCACTAGACCCCATTCCTCTCCCGGAGCTGGGGAGAGAACCCAGGAGTCCTGGCTCCCAGCCCCCCACCCCACTCTAACCACTAGACCCCATTCCTCTCCCGGAGCTGGGGAGAGAACCCAGGAGTCCTGGCTCCCTAGAGAGTGGCATCGCCACTGGTTTGGTGCCGCACTGTTGTACCACATGAAATCCTAGTTTGATCGAAGGGCAGGAATCCGGTCGATATTCTCTCTGCCTTGCTCTGAACTCTGGAGAATCTCACAGCTCTCTACAAATGGGTATTAATTATACACTCCCATCCTCCACCCGTCCTGGGACTATTTTTCTCCCCCCACTTCAGAGATGAGGAAACTGAGGCACAATTTGGGGCAGGGATTTGTCTGCACAGTGAGTCAGTGACAGAGCAACGAGGGGAACCCAGGAGTCCTGACTCCCACTCCACATTGTTCCCTCCCCCCCCCCCGCCTCCTCCTGCTTTGGGGTCTTTCTCTCCTCCTCTTGCAGATCTGTCCTTTCCTTGCAGTCTGGTGGCAGGCTGGCCATCCCTCCCCCACCTGCACCCCCACTGCCAGCAGCGGGTTGGAGGGGGGCGCTGGCACCAAGGGGCTGGCAGAGCAGCCAAGCAAGGGCAGACTGGGTCTGAGCCGTTGGCATTCAGTCTCTCACATCTCTGTGAGCTGCATTAAAGAGACAGAGGCAAGTGCCCCTCTGGACAATAAAATGCACCCCCTCCCCTCGCCCCAATCCATGCCCTCGCCCCCTCCCCCGCACCGTCACTGCCACCCCCTCTAATCCGGTACCAGAGTTCCCATCGCTGGGAGAAAACAGATGCCACCTCCTATTCATGGAGCTGGTATACAGCACAACAATAAGCCGTCCCGGAGGCCGTGCCAACCGAGGGGGGCACCCCATTGAGCACAGCTCTCCCGCCCAGCCCAGTCACTGCTTGGCAGCCGGAATCTGTGCCAGCCTGCGCCAACCCGGGGGAAGGGGGAGGAAGGGATGCTGCCCCTTTAAGGGGAGTGCCCTCCCTGGGGGGCAGACGGTTGCCCGCGTCGGCGGCTTGGATCTCCGCATGCCCCTCGGGCGTAACCATGGCACCTTCTTGGCACACACTGCCCCTGCGAGACGGAGCCGGCGTTGCCATGGCACTGGTAGCGCCTCCTCAATCGGAGCTTTGTTCGGAGGCTCTTACCCCTCGGAACCTCCCGCGAGGGGATGGCATCCGGGAGCAGACCCCCCACCCCTGCAGGAGATCGCCTCCCCGCCCCCCGGGCCCCAGAACAGATCGACCCCCACAGCCCCTCTTTGGGGTGGCTCACCTTGCCCCTACAGCCCCCCCAGCTACCCTCCCAAGCGGATCACCCCACCTCCATGGGCTCTCTACAATTCCCCATGTCCCCCCCTCAACTACCCTGAGAGCAGACTAAGCCCCCCTGCCTTCCCCAGCTACCCCCACTGGAGCCGATCACTGCTTCACAGCACCCCACAGAAGCAGATCTCTGGGCCCAGCCCCCACAAAATACACCCCTCAGGAGCAGGCTGTTGCTTCCAGTCCCTCCCATTACCCCACTGGGGAGCACCTCGGTAGAACCAGCGCAGCCAGGGGAGAGCGCCCCATGCTGAGCCCCCACCCTGCTCCCTGCAGCACCGCGCCCCCTAGCGCCCCCTGGGGCCAGCCCTGACTGCCAGGGGAGAGCGCCCCCTGCTGAGCCCCCACCCTGCTCCCTGCAGCACAGCGCCTCCTAGTGCCCCCTGGGGCCAGCCCTGCCTGCCAGGGGAGAGCGCCCCCTGCTGAGCCCCCACCCTGCTCCCTGCAGCACCGCGCCCCCTAGTGCCCCCTGGGGCCAGCCCTGACTGCCAGGGGAGAGCGCCCCCTGCTGAGCCCCCACCCTGCTCCCTGCAGCACAGCGCCCCCTAGTGCCCCCTGGGGCCAGCACTGACTGCCAGGGGAGAGCGCCCCCTGCTGAGCCCCCACCCTGCTCCCTGCAGCACAGCGCCCCCTAGTGCCCCCTGGGGCCAGCCCTGCCTGCCAGGGGAGAGTGCCCTCTGCTGAGCCCCGACCCTGCTCCCTACAGCCCAGCGCCCCCTAGCCCTGCACTGGGGCCAGCCCTGCCTACCAGGGCAGAGCGCCCCCTGCTGAGCCCCTGCCCTGCTCCAAGCAGCACAGCGCCCCCTAGCGCCGCCCTGGGGCCAGCACTGACTGCCAGGGGAGAGCGCCCCCTGCTGAGCTCCCACCCTGCTCCCTGCAGCACAGCGCCCCCTAGTGCCCCCTGGGGCCAGCCCTGCCTGCCAGGGGAGAGTGCCCCCTGCTGAGCCCCTGCCCTGCTCCAAGCAGCACAGCACCCCCTAGCGCCCCCTGGGGCCAGCACTGACTGCCAGGGGAGAGCGTCCCCTACTGAGCCCCCCCCCGAGCTCTCACTTTTCTTTGCACGTCTCCCACCCAAGGTCTGAGCAGTCCCAGCCCTGCTGAGCTGCTGGTGCCACTGGCCTCGGGGCTGGCACTGCTGGGCAGGGAAGATCTCAGGCCTCGCTAATTAGCCTGGAAGTGGACAGCACCAACAGCTTTAGCTGGCGAGTCACCTGCTTGGCCTGTCGTTCGCCCTGGCCCTAAGGGGTGCCGCAGGCCAGACTGTGATCCCGGCCTCTTGCTTGTCCTCCTGGGACGGCCCTGGCTTCAGAGGGCCCTAAGCATTGGCCCTGCCTCGTGGGCCACGGGGCTGGCTTCTCCGCAGGTGCTGCTCCATCCCGCCTCCACGTGACATGAAGTTCAGTCACCTGGCAGTGACCTGTTCTGGCCACAGCGCCCTGCACCCCACCCCCCGGGGGGCTGGTCTTGGAAGCTTCTGCCGCCCCAAACGAGGTCCCAGCTGCAACCGTGCCCCCAACTGGCCAAGAACATAAGAACATAAGAACGGCCAGACTGGGTCAGACCAAAGGTCCATCCAGCCCAGTATCCTGTCTACCGACAGTGGCCAATGCCAGGTGCCCCAGAGGGAGTGAACCTAACAGGCAATGATCAAGTGATCTCTCTCCTGCCATCCATCTCCACCCTCTGACAGACAGAGGCTAGGGAGCCTCAAAAACGGCTCCCACTGTGACCAATAACTCCCCCTCCGCCACTGAGCAAGGAAGACCCAGACAGGCCCTGGATGTCCCAGCAAGGTGCTGGGGGGTGCTGCACCGCAGGGAGAACTGACACAGCAGGGGGCGCTCTCCCCTCACAGTCAGTGCTGACCCCAATGCCCCAGTGTGGCTCTAGGGGGCGCTGAGCTGCAGGGAACGTTGCGGATGGCTCAATTAGGGGTGCCGTCCCCTCTCAATCACTCATGACCCTCACGCACTCTTTCCCTTCCTGCACTTGCACTGTGAAGATGATACAATCTTTAATTACACAAACACTTTTCCTCAAACTCTGCCATGCAGCACCACACAATTCCTCTGACAACCTTGGAGGCACATGTTGAGTCTCGTAGTCTAGGGGTTTTTTTTTTTTTTAAACGGTTCGGCCAGCTTTTGTAGGCAAGAATGAAAGAAAGGACTGCAAGACGCTACATGTGTGTACCTGAGACTGCGGAAAGAGATGGCCTGATATGATCTTGCCGAATGTAATTAAAGACTATATCAAAAGAATTCATATGCACAGAAGGGGCAGAGTTAAGGCTGTAATATTTTCTTCACTAAGTTTTTTGATGGAATTTCCCAGGTTTTATTATGAGGAAAAAATGGGGGGGGGGTGTCAAGTTTCTTCTCCTACGCTTTTCAAATTCTTCAGGCTTGTATAAAAACACCCTGATATTATGTTATAATTTATATATTATCTACATATAGAACCTATCTTACCATTTATTAGACATATTCCAGTAGCACAGTGGTTCTCAAACCGTGGGTCATGACCGTCCCAACCCCATTTTAATGGGGTCACCAGGGCTGGCGTTCGACTTGCTGGGGCCTGGTGCCGAAGCCTGGGCGGTGGGGCTCAGGTTAGAAGCCCCCTGCCCAAGGCTGAAGCCCTTGGGCTTCATCTTTAGCCCCCCAACCCAGGGCAGCAGGGCTCAGCCTTCAGCTTTGGCCCCCCCGATGGGGAGTGACGGGGCTCAGGTTTCAGTCCCCCCGGGTTGGTGTAGTAATTTGTGTTGTCAGACGGGGGTTGCGGTGCAGTGACGTTTGAGAACCGCGGCAGTAGCACATAATACATTCCAGTGGCACCACAGTTTTTATCAGTAGATCTCAAAGCATTTTACATGTCATGATCGCCACTGCAGATGGGGAAACTGAGGCACTTCACCTCACTGTGCCTCAACCAAGATCACCCAGGAGCAGCGCTAGGAACAAAATCCTGATCTTCAGAGACCCAATCCAGTGCTCTACCCACTAGACTACCCTGCCTCCAGCCAAGACTAGGACCCCCTTTTGCCAGGTGCTGCACAGACACCGAGAGAGAGACAATCCCTGCCCTGCATTGCTTACAACCGAACTACAACAGCTGTGGGACGGGGGAGAGAACATACAAACAGAGAGCGAGTGGAGCGACAGGTTGCAAACACCAGGCAAGGGGCTAGGGCAGAAGAGGGGGCGGAGGGAAGGCATCATGCCAAGGTATCAGATGTCTGCGGACTGTTTTATGGACACACACCAGTCCTGGAGCAGAGGTGCTCACAAACAGCTTGCAGGCCGTATCTTCCCAGGGACCTCAGGCCAACACCAGTGCCTGGCTCCCACGAACCAAGGCGGAGAGCAAACATTCCTGCTGTGCGTCCTCTACCCATCCTACGGTCGCCAGCTTGGCTGACAACCTGGGGATTGAACTGCGCTAAAATCAGGAGCTACTACAGCTGGAGTTGAAGAGCCAGGCCCCCAGGGCTGGGGCTGGACAGACTCATTGCTAACGCTGGGCAGGAAGTGGTGTTTCCATTTGGCAGGAAATGACATGGCTTTTAAAGTTTTTCCCATTCCAAGACAGAGCGGTCATAGGGCAAACTGTCTCCTGCACACCTCCTTGTGGCCTGAGGATGGCCCACCAAGTAACCTTTGCCTCAGTTTCCCCCTCTTGGTTCTGCAAGAACACACAAAAACCTCATGTCCAGTAACAATATACCTGCTTGGGGTATAAACTCACAAATAACACCTCTTCTGTCCCAGTCTCCGAGTGGGCCCAATTCCTCCCAGAGGTCTGTCTTTTCAGAGTTCCCTTTTTTCACCCTACTCCCAAGATGGGCACAGCCCCTTCTCCCTGAGGGTCTGAATTCCTGCTCTCTCAGCACTTCTTACCTAGAGTTTCACTTGCCCACATCTCAGGTTTCTCTGCTGACATCTACTCATGCCCAGCAACCTCCGTATCCCACCTGGTCTCCACCCACTCTGCAGCTGCCTGTTTCTCTTTATAATGGGATCAGCTGACCCCTGCTCAGCTGTGCCAACTTAGTAACTAGGGTTGGCCAGAGGCCTCTTGCCCTTAAACACTTTGGTTTTTGGGGGGTTCCCCCAAAACAAATGTTCTTCACATTTGACATGTTTTTCTAAACGATTCAATTTTGACCAACATTTTTTGTTGAAAAAACATTTTGATGAGAATTTTCCAAGCAGCTCTATGCATGGCCTCTGCAAATCTGGGCCCTGTAACACGCCCTGACCAGCAAGTCACGCTTCCATAACCTCAGGCTAACATCACCATGCAGTAATTCTCCCAAGGCTAAAAATTTGCTCGCACACTGCCAAAAAAGACCACACAACAGCGCCACCTGGTGGCGTCTGCCATCACAGCAGGGCACTGGTGTGGAATTTCCCAAGTGCTTTGCTTTTGTATGCATGAGGCCATTCCAGTGTCAGGAGCTGCTGACCCCAGTCAGCACAAAAGTCCTGCCAGGCGTAGGCTAAGGGACACGTATAATCTTTACACATATGATCTTTATTGCTCCATTTGGGTTTTTTTTTAAATGGCCCTTATTTGGCCTGGCTGGCTCACAAAGCACAGTGTTACAGGAAGAGTGCTTGCTCTCGCTCGCTGTAATCAGAGAGGTAATTCTGTTTTTCCTGGCAGCAGCCAGGCCCCGAGACTGCTGTGCGCGATGTATGGAACAGATTCTTTATTCGGAGCCCTGCCAAAGTGACCATCTGCTTCAAGCTTCCCCACCCCCATTCCTACCCCCTCCCCTTCTCCCTCTGATCTGTGGCTGTTTGCTGAGCTGTCTCCCTCCGTGTGTGTGTGTGTGTGTGTGTGTGTGTGTGTGTGTGTGTGTGTGCGCGCACACGTGGGTAAGGCTGGCGTGCCTCCCGCTCCATTCCCTCAGGTTGTCCATCAAGCCTGGTGGATCTTCAGCTGGAGGCCCAGGACGTGAAGGAGATACCTGACCTGACCTGTGCTGGCCCAGCAGCAGCACAGAGAGCTCAAAGTCCCTGGGTCGAGATGAGGAAGAATCTGTCTCTTTCTTCCTTTACAAACATACCCTGATCTCCTGCCTGCTACAGGCCCTTCCACAGGTCAACATCAAGCAGTATGGAACCCAGGAGTCCTGACTCCCAGCCCCCCTGTTGTACCCACTAGACCCCACTCTCCCACAGAGGTGGGAACAGAACCAAATGTGCCCCAGATCCCCTCCTCCAACCCAGTGGCAAACTTCCCCTCTCTGATCACTCCCGCACAGTCACAAGTTCTGATTTAAACGAAGGCCCAATCGTCTCCTTCAAACGAGAGCACGGAGACCTCCACGTTTCCTGTTCATTTGGCCTACTGGGTCCTTTGCAGGGGAAATCCCTCAGATGGGAGCTGGCAGGGTGCCTCTACCCAGCTTAACAAGCAACCACCATGTGTTGGGAAACACGGAGAAACTGAGGCAGGAAACGTGGGGTTTTCCCCCTTCCTCTCCTGTCCTTCATTATAGCCATGACGTACAATACTCAGGTCCCTTGTCTCTTTGTCAGACTGTCTCTTGGTTCTGTGGCTGTACAATGCCTAGCACTGTGGGGTCCTGGACCATGGTTTGGGCTCCTGGGAGCTACCAGAATACACCTAATAAATAACACCACCTAGCTCTTATCTAGCACTTTTCATCAGTAGCTCTCAAAGTGCTTTACAAGGCAGAGGAAATCTTTACAAGAATCATTCTCCCCATTATAAAGCTAGGGAAACGGAGGCACAGAGAGGGGAAGCGACTCACCCAAGGTCATGCCTCTGGCCAGTGGCAGAGGCAGGAATAGAACCCAGGTCCCAGTCTAGTGCTCTATCCACTGGGCCACGCTGCCTCTCCAAAGAGACGACTGCCTCCACTGAAAGTCCCGTTATACTGAAGAGCACTAAGAACCTGCCTCCCTGTAATCCAGTGGGTCTCCACCCGTGGCCCAGTCAGCACACAGCTGCGGCTCATGTGACAGCCTCAGGGCCATACAGGTAGCATACATAGTGTGTGGACGTGACCCACATAACACACAGAGAGCTGCATGTGCGGCCCACAATGGTAACTAGGTTGAGAACCGCTGCTCTATCTCTGCTAGCCACGAGTCGTCCGTCTGTGCGGAAATGCAGCCATTGCTGGGGCAAGCTGGCTAACAGCACACAGCAACAGAGGGAAGGAGAGTCCTGTACCCAACTGAAACAGCCTGCGGGCGGGGGCATGGGGAAGGCCTGTCATTACTGAGCTGGATAGTTGGCTGGAATGTCAGGATTCACACGCCTATTCTTGCTGTAAAGTGCCAGAGGGTAATTGCCAGACAGGGCCTGGGATTTCCATCTTGTCTGAGAGATGGCAAGTCCTGCAGCCCAGCGCCCCCTAGTGCCACGCTGGGTCAGCACTGACTGCCAGGGGAGAGCGCCCCCTACTGAGTCACCCACCCTGCTTCCTGCAGCCCAGCGCCCCCTAGTGCCATGCTGGGTCAGCACTGACTGCCAGGGGAGAGCGCCCTCTACTGAGTCACCCACCCCAGTGGTTTAATGCAAAGCAGAAGGAGATTGGTAATGAATACTGGCTACATTTTCAAGCTACATGGAAATTTCAGCCTCCACTGAGCATTTGGGAGTACAGTTTTTCCTGATGGTAAATGCTCTAATAGATAGATAGATAGATAGATAGATAGATAGATAGATAGATAGATAGATAGATAGATAGATAGATAGATATCGAGGGGGTGTCTGGGGATAGATAGATAGATAGATAGATAGATAGATAGATAGATAGATAGATAGATAGATAGATAGATAGATATCGAGGGGGTGTGTGGGGATAGATAGATAGATAGATAGATAGATAGATAGATAGATAGATAGATAGATAGATAGATAGATAGATAGATAGATAGATAGATGGGGTGGATGGGGATAGATAGATAGATAGATAGATAGATAGATAGATAGATAGATAGATAGATAGATAGATAGATATCGAGGGGGTGTCTGGGGATAGATAGATAGATAGATAGATAGATAGATAGATAGATAGATAGATAGATAGATAGATAGAGGGGGTGGATGGGGATAGATAGATAGATAGATAGATAGATAGATAGATAGATAGATAGATAGATAGATAGATATCGAGGGGGTGTCTGGGGATAGATAGATAGATAGATAGATAGATAGATAGATAGATAGATAGATAGATAGATAGATAGATAGATAGATAGATAGACGGGGTGTATGCGGATAGATAGATCGATCCATCTCCAGTTTAGCTGCAAACACCATTCCAATTGGCCCATCAGACATTCCAAAGGGACTGAGCATCAGCACGGCTCCCCCTTTGTTCACCAGCTATCATCAAGATATCCGGTCTGTTACGCCAAGCCAAGGCCTGCTGATGGTCTGTGGGAGAGGGGAGGAAAGGCTGATGCTAAGAGTGGGGGGAAATGGTGGAAGCAACAGGAGGATGGGTCATACAACACGCAGTCACTGTCCAAAATCTAAAGGCAGGTGGGGGCGACCAGACCCAGCCTGGGGCAATGAGGTCTCCTGGGACCTCCCGACTCCTGGGGGAGAGAGAGCGTATTGAAAGGAACACAAACAATCTAAAGTGGGTCGGCCAACACTGGTCCAGGGGCATTTGGGGCTGCCAAGGGGCTGGGGGGCTGGAGAGTGTAGTGAGTGCACATATGTGTATGCGTGTGTATATGGATGTGGCTGTTGTGTGTGTGATGCATGTATGTGTGTGTAGGGGGTGTATACACATATGTGGATGTAGTGGATGTGTCGCTCTATATGTGTATATGTATGCAGCTGTAGTGTGTGTGTGATGTGTGTGTGTAGTGTGTATGTGTGCGCATATGTGTTTGGTGTATGTACATGTGTTTGTATACTTGTATGTATATGGCATGTGCATATGTGTATGTGTATATATGTGACCATATACATGTATGCATATGGTGTGTGCATCTGTGTGCATGTATGTGTATACATGTATGTGTATGGTGTGTGCACATTTGTGTGCATGTATGTGTATACATGTATGTGTATGGTGTGTGCACATTTGTGTATACATTATGTGTATGGTGCCTGCATATGTGTAAATGTATGTACATGTGTTTGTATACATGTATGTATATGCCATGTGCATATGTGTATATGTATGTACATGTGTTTGTATACATGTATGTATATGACATGTGCATATAGACTCATAGACTCATAGACTTTAAGGTCAGAAGGGACCAATATGGTCATCTAGTCTGACCTCCCGCATGATGCAGGCCACAAAAGCTGACTCACCCACAACAGAATCTTCCAGCCTGCGACCCCTGCCCTATGCTGCGGAGGAAGGCGAAAAACCTCCAGGGCCTCTGCCAATCTACCCTGGAGGAAAATTCCTTCCCGACCCCAAATATGGCGATCAGCAGAACCCCGAGCATACAGGCAAGATTCTACAGCCGGACTCTCATTTTACCCGCGATGGCTCGTTAATGCCTATTTGACTAAAATCACATTATCCCATCAAACCATTCCCTCCATAAACTTATCAAGCCTAATCTTGAAGCCAGAGAGGTCCTTTGCCCCCACCGTTTCCCTCGGAAGGCTGTTCCAAAATTTTACCCCTCTGACGGTTAGAAACCTTCGTCTAATTTCAAGCCTAAACTTCCCCACGGCCAGTTTATATCCATTCGTTCTCGTATCCACATTACTACTAAGCTGAAATAATTCCTCTCCCTCCTTGGTATTAATCCCTTTGATATATTTAAAGAGAGCAATCATATCCCCCCTCAGCCTTCTTTTGGTTAGGCTAAACAAACCGAGCTCCTCGAGTCTCCTTTCATAGGAAAGGTTTTCCATTCCTCGGATCATCCTAGTGGCCCTTCTCTGTACCCGTTCCAGTTTGAGTTCATCCTTTTTAAACATAGGAGACCAGAACTGCACACAGTACTCCAAATGAGGTCTCACCAGCGCCTTGTATAACGGAAGCAGCACCTCCCTGTCCCTACTAGAAATCCCTCGCCTAACGCATCCCAAGATCGCATTAGCTTTTTTCACAGCCACGTCACATTGCCGACTCATAGTCATCCTGCGATCAACCAGGACTCCGAGGTCCTTCTCCTCCTCCGTCACTTCCAACCTATGCGTCCCTAACTTATAACTAAAATTCTTGTTAGTCATCCCTAAATGCATCACCTTACACTTCCCACTATTAAATCTCATCCTATTATTGTTACTCCAATTTACAAGGTCATCCAAGTCTCCCTGCAAAATATCCCGATCCTTCTCCGAATTGGCAATACCTCCCAACTTTGTGTCATCCGCAAACTTTATCAGCCCACTCCTACATTCGGTTCCGAGGTCAGTAACGAATAGATTAAATAAAATCGGACCCAAAACCGAACCTTGAGGAACCCCACTGGTGACCTCCCTCCAACCCGACAGTTCCCCTTTCAGTACTACCCGCTGCAGTCTCCCCTTTAACCAGTTCTTTATCCACCTCTGGATTTTCATATCGATCCCCATCTTTTCTAATTTAACCAGTAATTCCTCGTGCGGCACAGTATCAAACGCTTTACTAAAATCTAGGTAAATTAGATCCACCGCATTTCCTTTATCTAGAAGGTCTGTTACTTTCTCAAAAAAGGAGATCAAGTTGGTTTGGCACGATCTTCCTTTCGTAAACCCATGTTGTAATTTGTCCCAATTGCCATTCACCTCAAGGTCCTTAACTACTTTTTCCTTCAAAATTTTTTCCAAGACCTTGCATACTACAGAAGTTAAACTAACAGGCCTGTAGTTACCCGGGTCACTTTTTATCCCCTTCTTGAAAATAGGAACCACATTAGCTATTTTCCAGTCCATCGGTACCTCCCCCGAGTTTACAGATTTATTAAAAATTATTGCCAAGGGGCTTGCAATTTCTCGCGCCAGCTCCTTCAATATTCTAGGATGAAGATCATCCGGTCCACCCGATTTAGTCCCATTTAGCTGGTCAAGTTTGGCTTCCACCTCTGATACTTTAATGTCAATTGCCCCTCCTTTATTCCCCTCTGTCCCGCTCCCTCTATTCCTAAGCCCTTCATTAGCCTTATTAAACACCGATGCAAAATATTCATTTAGATATTGTGCCATGCTTAGATTGTCCTTAATCTCCACTCCATCTGCAAGCTTCAGTGGCCCCACTTCCTCTTTCTTTGTTTTCTTCCTATTTATATGGCTATAAAACCTCTTACTATTGGATTTAATTCCCCTCGCAAGGTCCAACTCTACACGGCTTTTGGCCTTTCTCACCGCATCCCTACATGCTCTGACCTCAATAAGGTAGGTTTCTTTGCCGATCTCTCCTCTCTTCCATTCTTTGTACGCTTTCTGTTTTTTCTTAATCGCCCCTTTGAGACGCCCGCTCATCCAGCTGGGTCTAATTCCCCTGCCTACTGACCGTTTCCCCTTTCTCGGGATACAGGCCTCGGACAGCTCGTGCAACTTCAGCTTGAAATAATCCCAGGCCTCATCTGCCTTTAGCTCTCTAAGTATGTTAGCCCAATCCACTTCCCTAAGTAGTTGCCTTAATTTATTAAAGTTGGCCTTTTTGAAATCGTAAACCTTAGTCACAGTCATAGTTTTATTTCTGTTAACCCTTCCATTTAGTTTAAACCAAATTAGCTCATGGTCACTCGAGCCAAGGTTGTCCCCTACAACCATTTCCTCAACGAGGTCCTCACTACTCACCAGCACCAAATCTAAAATGGCATCCCCCCTCGTCGGTTCAGCTACTACTTGATGAAGGAATTCATCTGCTAGCACGTCTAGAAACATCTGAGCCCTATTATTGTTACTAGCATTTGTTCCCCAATCTATGTCTGGGAAGTTAAAGTCCCCCATGATCACACAGCTCTTATTAGTTTTTACTTCCTTAAAAACATTAAATAGTTCTCTGTCCGCATCCAGGCTAGATCCCGGCGGTCTATAGCACACCCCAAGCAGTATCTCAGGGGAGGCTCTAGTAGTTCTTTTACCCAGTGTAATTGTTGCCCAGACAGACTCCGTCTTATCCGTCTTATCACTTATTATTTCTTTACATTTTAGCTCATTATTGACATACAACGCCACACCCCCACCTTTACCTTTTTTCCGGTCATTCCTAAACAGCACATACCCTTCCATACCTGTACTCCAGTCATGACTACCATTCCACCACGTTTCGGTTATTCCTACGATATCAGGTTTCATTTCTTGGACGAGGAGCTCCAATTCCTCCATTTTGTTACCTAGGCTTCTCGCATTGGTGTATAAACATCTTACCATATGCTGTCTATCCTTTCTCCCATTAGTTATGCACTTTGGTACGGACCCAGTAGTGTCCATCTGCCCCCTCCTTCTTATGTCCATATATGTGTATATGTATGTACATGTGTTTGTATACATGTATGTATATGGCATGTGCATATGTGTATATGTATATGTGTCTGTATACATGTATGTGTATGGTGTGTATGTCTGTGTATATGTATGTGGCTCCAGTGTGGGGTGTATGGCTGGGGGGGTATACATGACTGTAATGTGTATGTGGTGTATGTTTACGTATGAGGTGTATGCATGTAGGTGGGTGTATATGTACGCGTGTTTATGTAAGCATCTACTGGGGGGGTGTAGTGTGTGCATGTGTTTACAAACACGTGTGTAGTATAAGTGTGTAGGGGCGTAGCGGGCGGGGTGTTTATATGTACACGTATGTGTATGCAGATCTATCTGCGTGAGTGTGGTGCGTTTATGCAAGGAGGCCACTGGTTACAGCACGTCAACCTGCTGAACGCATTCTGCTCAGTGGCAGCAGAGAACTGCCAGCGCTGGGAGCTAGTCTTAAGTAACGTCCATATGCCTCCAGTTATCCCCGAGATGGATCTGCTTTTTCTCCCCAGACCCAGCACACAAGAAGAGGAGGTAGGGAAAAAAAAACAACCCAAACCCTCTCTCCAGATGGTCAGAGCCGGCTGTATTTGCACTACAAGTCTCAGAGCCAACAGATGTGCCAGGACGCCATATTGCGAACACAGATGTAGGAGTCAAGTGCTGTGTGAAGATGCTACATCTTCTTTGGGAAATGAATTCAAAAACACACACACAGCTACACAACCAGCCACGCCGGCCTCTGAGGGAAGCGAGCGGCAGCATTTGCATGGAGTGGGGGGGCTGAACAGTCCTCTTCATCACACCCCCACACAGCCACCCATTCCCCCCCCTCCCCACAGCCTCCTCTGCAGCTGACAACCGTTTCAGGGCATTTTGGATGCTGTCCACTCAGGATCTGCAAAGGCAATTAGCCGCGTGAAGAGCAGTGGAGGGGGTTTTTTGCACAAAGCACCAATCTTCTCTCTTTCTAGCCTTCCCGTTCCCGAGCCCACTCAATGAAAGCGAAACACCAGGATGAGCCACAGGCGATCCATTTAATCCTTTCAGCACATTCAGCGTCGCTCTCGTCATAGACTTTGGTTAGATCCTAGGTTATCAGAGATCAAACACTAGGCAAAGACTCGGGACACCTGGGTTCTCTTCCCAGCTCTGCCACTGGCCTGCTGGGTGACCTTGGTCAAGTCACTTCACCGCTCTGTGCCTCAGTTTCTCCCCCTTCACCTCTCTTTGTCTCTCTTGCTTATTTTTATTATGAGCTCTTAGGGGCAGGTGCAGCACCCAGCATGACAAGGTTCTGCTCTTTGATTGGGACTTCTACGTACTACGGTAATAAGTAAATAATAATAATATCCTATATTATTGCATAAAATATACCTGAGGGGTTCCTACCTGAGGTCTCCAAGGAACCTTTCATCTTGAAGGATGGATCCAGCAGACAGCTAGATCACCGTTGCTTTACTCAGCTCCAAAATGCAGCCACCTCTGGGGTGGAAAACGACAGCATAGAACAACACCAAGACAGAATTCAGGATGCGAGGTGAAGAAGGGGATGGCATGCACCTGAAACAGCACAGTTGGCAAAATCAACCTATGTTCAAAACACTGGGGCTGACGCCAACGCCAGGTTCTTTAAGGCCCCCAAAGACTGATTTTATTTCTCATCAGAAAAGCAGTAACACCAGCAGCACAGCACCCCCTAGCACTGCGCTTGGGTTCATATAGACTCGAGGGGCATTGGGACCAGCACTGACTGCAAGCAGGGAGAGCGCCTCCTATGGAGCCCCTGCTCCACTCCCTCCACCCCTCTGTGACATTTTGGGGCATTGTGGTCAGCACTGACAGCAAGAGGAGAGCGCCCCCTACTGAGCCCTCCACCCCACTCCCTGAAGTACAGCACCTACTAGCTTGCATTGGGGCCAGCACTGACTGCAAGGGGAGAGCGCCCCCTACTGAGCCCCCCCCGCACCCCACTCACTGTGATGGGTGCTGCACAGACCAAACGAGACTGAGGACCCCGTTGTACCAGGTGCTGCCCAGACTCTGACCAAGACTGGGGGGCCCAGTGTGCAAGGGGCTGCACAGACAGTCCCTGCCCCCCAATGGCTCACCGTCTAAACAGACAAAGGCTGGGAGGGGAAACTGAGGCACAAAGCAGTGCCGGGACTTGCCTAAAGTCACCCAGCAGGCCAGTGCAGAGTCAGGAATAGAAGCTAGGTTCTCCTGAGTGCTAGTCCATGGCCTAAACTACTAGGCCAGACAAACGGACCATTAGAACCACCATTCTTATCCTTCCCCCGTACTCACCTTGAATAGCCCCTTACTCAGGGCCCGAATCACCAGGCTGTTACACCCGGGCAAAACGGGGTTGACAGAAAAGAGACTCAGACCCATAGATTTCAGAGGGCTGGGATCTGGGCCTGGAGAATTATGGGACAAGAGCAAAAAGTACACGGGTGGGGACAGGGAAACAGACAAAGAGAAAGAAACCTACCCAGGAGAGAAGAAAAGCTGTCACTTTTTCAAGTGAACAGGCCCAAATCCAAAGGCAGGGTCCCAATGTCCCTAGGAAAGTTACGGCCCAGTTCTGAATCTTGGGACTACCTAGTAACTCTGTAGTGGACCCACACGAGAACGCGGGATTCAAAGCCTGGGGGAAGTTCTGACCCGATTGTGAAAGCTGGGGCCAGGCTCCGATCAGAACGGCCAAGTTGCAGTCTATCTCTTTAAAAAACTTTTGAAGAAACTCTAAAACCCATCAAAGTTCCAGTCCAGACGTTAGCCAAGAAAAACGTTACATCTTAGCCATTCGCTGTGTTCCAATGTATATTATATAGAGGATATAAAATGAACCCTGAATCAAAAATAAACCCCAGCCCGGGGTGTGTTTTCTACAACTGCAGACTTTTGGAAGCAATTTGCAAAAATGTGCCTTTAAAAAAAAATTGGCAAAACTTAAGAACAAAGAGAGAGAAAGGTTGAGAGGGAAAAAATGGCAGCGGTGGGGGAAATACAGCGCGATCGGATTGTAGGGGGGGGGCCATGACACGGGCTGAGATTTATGGAGTGTGATATGAGCTGCGAGAGGAGAAGGCTTTTGGAATGGCTGGGTTTGAATTTGGAAGCTGGGCTGGAAAGCCACAATTAGTTCCCTTCGATGCTTCGCCTCCATTAAAAGACACCGAGAGAGCTCGTAAATATCGCCTGAGGCAAGGCTGGGGGAAGGTCGAAGTTCAGCTGATATGAGCAGATTCACCCCGAAAATGACCCCCCGGGCGGGGAGACGACATGCAGCAAACGCTTTGTGGAGGAGGTTTGAGTTCAGGCAGGTTTTCGCAGCGGGAGCTGGCCCAGCTGAAGCTGCGGTGGGGTTTTTTTGGAAGGCGTCTTGGCCGACAGGCAGCACCGGGGCCTGGGAGGGGGGAGAGAGAAGCTGGGAAGAAAAGTGTGTTTCCACTTTGGGGTCGGTTTAAGGCTTTCACTGCGGCGCAGGGCTGGGAGCGAGAGGTGGTGGGGGTGGGGGGGAGCGGGAGCACATAGGATGCCCACGCTGGGGCAGGGGACAATCACACTGGGGGGTGCCCTGCCGCCGAGGGCCAAGGGGCAGCTGTGGAGACAGGCCCACCTGCGTCATGCGGGCAGGCTCTGGGATCATGCCCCTCCCACAGCAGCCTGAGGGTTTACTCTTCAGTCCCATTGTACAGATGGGGAAACTGAGTGACAAGAGAGTCAAGAGGGATGAGGAGCCAATCAAAGTGCTCTGATCGTTAGGCTTCACCCCCTTGCAGAGCAAGGAATAGAACCCAGGAGTCCTGACTCCCAGCCCCCTGCTCTAACCCTTAGACCCCACTCCCCTCCCAGAGCTGGGGATAGAACCCAGGAGTCCTGACTCCCAGCCCCCTGCTCTAACCCTTAGACCCCACTCCCCTCCCAGAGCTGGGGATAGAACCCAGGAGTCTTGGCTCCCAGCCCCATACCTCTAGACCAGGGGTGAGCAAACTACGGCCCGGGGCCCACATCCGGCCATTCAGATGTTTTAATCCGGCCCTCGAGCTCCCGTCGGGGAGCAGGGTCTGGGGCTTGCCCCGCTCCGCACGTGCTGTGGCTCCGTGCGTCTCCCAGAAGCAGCGGCATGTCCCCCACTCTGGCTCCTACGCGTAGGGGCAGCCAGGGGGCTCCGTATGATGCTCCCGCCCCAAGCGCCAGCTCTGCAGCTCCCATTGGCCAGGAACCGCAGCCAATGGGAGCTGCAGAGGTGGCGCCTGCGGATGGGGCAGCGTGCAGAGCCGCCTGGCCACACCTCCACATAGGAGCCAGAGCGGGGACATGCCACTGCTTCCAGGAGCTGCTTGAGGTAAGCGCCACCCGAAGCCTGCACTCCTGACCCCCTCCTGCACCCCAACCCCCTGCCCCAGCCCTGATCCCACTCCTGTCCTCTGAGCCCCTTGGTCCCAGCCCAGAGCACCCTCCTGCACCCCAGCCCCTCATCCCCAGCCCCACCCCAGAATCCACACCCCTAGCTGGACCCCTCACCCGCCCTGCACCCCAACCCCCGCCCCAGTCCGGAGCTCCCTCCCACACCCTGAACTCCTCATTTCTGGCTCCACCCCAGAGCCCGCACCCTTTCCCACACCCCAACCCCCAATTTCGTGAGCATTCGTGGCCCGCCATACAATTTCCATACCCAGAGGTGGCCCTCAGGCCAAAAAGTTTGCCCACCCCAGCTCTAGACCCCACTAGCCTATCCCTTTAGGGAACTTCTCGCTTCCTATCAGTCATGCAGACAAAATGAAGACACAGAGCTCCATCCCCAGTTACATATAGGGCCCTTCAGGATGCTCTGACAGTGAAAGGGGGAACAAAACGGGGGGAGGGCACCCTGAAAATACCTTCTGCATACAGGGGTATCCTGGCTGGAGTGTGAAGCCTACATTATCTCTGCCCCCAGTGTAAGGGGAAGGCCAGACAGCCCTGCGCTGTGGTGTTTTCTGCTCCCCAGGGGCCGTGGGGGTGGGTCGGGGGGCACGGACGGACAGACAGCCCTGCGCTCTGGCTGTTCTCTGCTCCCCAGGGGCCATGGGGGTGGGTCGGGGGCACAGACGGACAGACGGCCCTGCGCTGTGGTGTTCTCTGCTCCCCAGGGGCCGTGGGGGTGGGTCGGGGGCACGGACGGACAGACAGCCCTGTGCTGTGCTGTTCTCTGCTCCCCAGGGGCCGTGGGGGTGGGTCGGGGGCACGGACGGACAGACGGCCCTGCGCTCTGGCTGTTCTCTGCTCCCCAGGGGCCATGGGGGTGGGTCGGGGGCACAGACGGACAGACGGCCCTGCGCTGTGGTGTTCTCTGCTCCCCAGGGGCCGTGGGGGTGGGTCGGGGGCACAGACGGACAGACAGCCCTGTGCTGTGCTGTTCTCTGCTCCCCAGGGGCCGTGGGGGTGGGTCGGGGGCACGGACGGACAGACGGCCCTGCGCTCTGGCTGTTCTCTGCTCCCCAGGGGCCATGGGGGTGGGTCGGGGGCACAGACGGACAGACGGCCCTGCGCTGTGGTGTTCTCTGCTCCCCAGGGGCCGTGGGGGTGGGTCGGGGGCACAGACGGACAGACAGCCCTGTGCTGTGCTGTTCTCTGCTCCCCAGGGGCCGTGGGGGTGGGTCGGGGGCACGGATGGACAGACGGCCCTGCGCTCTGGCTGTTCTCTGCTCCCCAGGGGCCGTGGGGTGGGTCGGGGGCATGGACGGACAGACAGCCCTGCGCTGTGCTGTTCTCTGCTCCCCAGGGGCCGTGGGGGTGGGTCGGGAGCACGGACGGACAGACGGCCCTGCGCTCTGGCTGTTCTCTGCTCCCCAGGGGCCATGGGGGTGGGTCGGGGGCACGGACGGACAGACAGCCCTGCGCTCTGGCTGTTCTCTGCTCCCCAGGGGCCGTGGGGTGGGTCGGGGGCACGGACGGACAGACAGCCCTGCGCTCTGGCTGTTCTCTGCTCCCCAGGGGCCGTGGGGTGGGTCGGGGGCACGGACGGACAGACAGCCCTGCGCTCTGGCTGTTCTCTGCTCCCCAGGGGCCGTGGGGTGGGTCGGGGGCACGGACGGACAGACAGCCCTGCGCTGTGGTGTTCTCTGCTCCCCAGGGGCCGTGGGAGTGGGTCGGGGGCACAGACGGACAGACAGCTCTGCGCTCTGGCTGTTCTGTGCTCCCCAGGGGCCGTGGGGTGGGTCGGGGGCACGGACGGACAGACAGCCCTGCGCTGTGGTGTTCTCTGCTCCCCAGGGGCCGTGGGAGTGGGTCGGGGGCACAGACGGACAGACAGCTCTGCGCTCTGGCTGTTCTGTGCTCCCCAGGGGCCGTGGGGTGGGTCGGGGGCACGGACGGACAGACAGCTCTGCGCTCTGGCTGTTCTCTACTCCCCAGGGGCCGTGGGGTGGGTCGGGGGCACGGACAGACAGACAGCCCTGCGCTGTGGTGTTCTCTGCTCCCCAGGGGCCGTGGGGGTGGGTCGGGGGCACAGACGGACAGACAGCTCTGCGCTCTGGCTGTTCAGTGCTCCCCAGGGGCCGTGGGGTGGGTCGGGGGCACGGACGGACAGACAGCCCTGCGCTGTGGTGTTCTCTGCTCCCCAGGGGCCGTGGGGGTGGGTCGGGGGCACAGACGGACAGACAGCTCTGCGCTCTGGCTGTTCTGTGCTCCCCAGGGGCCGTGGGGTGGGTCGGGGGCACGGACGGACAGACAGCTCTGCGCTCTGGCTGTTCTCTACTCCCCAGGGGCCGTGGGGTGGGTCGGGGGCACGGACAGACAGACAGCCCTGCGCTGTGGTGTTCTCTGCTCCCCAGGGGCCGTGGGGGTGGGTCGGGGGCACAGACGGACAGACAGCTCTGCGCTCTGGCTGTTCAGTGCTCCCCAGGGGCCGTGGGGTGGGTCGGGGGCACGGACGGACAGACAGCTCTGCGCTCTGGCTGTTCTCTACTCCCCAGGGGCCGTGGGGTGGGTCGGGGGCACGGACGGACAGACAGCCCTGCGCTGTGGTGTTCTCTGCTCCCCAGGGGCCGTGGGGGTGGGTCGGGGGCACGGACGGACAGACAGCTCTGCGCTCTGGCTGTTCTCTGCTCCCCAGGGGCCGTGGGGTGGGTCGGGGGCATGGACGGACAGACAGCCCTGCGCTCTGCTGTTCTCTGCTCCCCAGGGGCCGTGGGGTGGGTTGGGGGTATGGACGGACAGACTGCCCTGCGCTCTGGCTGTTCTCTGCTCCCCAGGGGCCGTGGGGTGGGTCGGGGGCATGGACGGAGAGACAGCCCTGCGCTCTGCTGTTCTCTGCTCCCCAGGGGCCGTGGGGTGGGTCGGGGGTATGGACGGACAGACAGCCCTGCGCTCTGGCTGTTCTCTGCTCCCCAGGGGCCGTGGGAAGTCTTAGAACAAGCGGCCCTCGAGCTGACCTACCATCGGGCTGTAGATCCAGGGACGGGATTAACACAGGAAGGGCCGGAGGGAAGCGAATTGCATCAGAACCTTCGCATAGCTCTGAAGAGTTTGGGCTCAGGTTCAATTCGAGAACGAAGGTTTGGGGGGAAAGGAGCAGGTTTCGGATAGGACCTTCCCTGGCCAACCCAAGTTGAGACACCCCAGAAAGCCACTGCATGGACTAGTGGCTAGAGCAAGGGCCTAGAAGTCAGGACCCCTGGGCTCTGTTGCCACTTCCACTGCTGACTCACTGCGTGAGCTTGGGTGAGTCACCATATCTCTCTCTGCCTCAGTTTCCCCATCTGTAACACAGGGATGACAATGACAATGCCTCCCACCCTCCCCGCATTAGGGCGCTCTGATTTCCACCAGGAGCAGCCCTTCAACACCTCCGAAATTGCTGCTCCCAACTGTCCTGAGGGGTGGGCTCCAGTGATGGCACGAGGGAAGCAGGACCATTGAGCGTCCCTTGCAGCACGTCTAGGGGGAAGCCTCCCTCTGCGAAGGGCGAACCCCAGCATAGCAGGGTTCGCCTCGTGTCTCCCTTGCAGTCAGCCCACAACCGCCTCCTCTCTCGCTCCCCGCTCAATTCTTTCTTTAATTAAAACCGGGTTTTGTCCCTGGCCGGCCCAGGAGCGAGGCATGGAACCCATTACGCTGCCTCATTATTGTTCCAAACTTTCCCAAACGGCAGGTTATTAGGAGCAATAATCTTTACTCGGCGCAAAAGCGGGGAGGCAGGGGGATATTAACCCACTGCCTGACCCAGAAGCATGCCCATTGCGGGTGTGTCTGGGGGTGCGTGGTAGCCAAGTCATGTGACTGAGTCATGTGACCTACCCTGGGTCACACGGGTGGGGGGTTAGGGGTCACACCCCTTCTGAAGTTTTGCTTTTCAAGCTCATTATATGTATGGGGGATTGACCCACACCACAGTCAAAGAGGAAAGAAGATCCAATTGGAGTGCTCTAACCACTAGACCCCACTCCTTTCCCAGAGCTGGGGACAGAACCCAGGAGTCCTGACTCCTAGTCACCCTTGCTCTAACCACTGGACTCCACTCCCTTCCCAGTGCCAGGAACAGAACCCAGGAGTTCTGCACGACTCCCATTCCCCACTGCTCTAATCACTAGGCCCCACTTCCCCTGCAGCCCCAGGTGACCCTAAAGAGCATGGTCCAGCAGCAAGGAGCTGCAGCTGAGATTTTAGAAGGGTGGGATGGGCACAAGAAGCCCAAGTCCAATGAGGTTTCAGGTACCTAAACCCCTTAGGCTGCTTTGAACCCCCTGGGCAAGGAGCCCATCTGTTTCTCCTCACCTCCAAAGAAAGCAGAGACAGATCAGCCAAGCGGGGCCAGCGAAGGGTTAAACCACCCAAGTGCGACCTTGGCTCTAAGCCTCGGAGATTTGGCTGGGTTTGAAAAGCCGGGGTGGGGGGGTGGGGAGAGGGGGGCAAAAGCAGCTACTGTCCCAGCCATGGGGGGTTTTTTATGCTCCAGCGGGTGAAGAAGTAAAAAGGGACAGAGCCTCCTCCAAGCCTCACCCACCCCCACCCCACATGCAATCCCAGCCAAAAAAAGGGGCAGGATCTAGGAGCAATACGGTAGGAATCCCCAGTCATTAGTCTCTTTGGGAGAGACTGGCCTCTAGTGGATGAAACCCAAACTGCACATCTTTGTGTCCCAGACCCTGTACAGCTTACAGCTAAGGAAGAGTCTCCTTTAGCTCGGGGGGGGGGGTGACACTGTACCTCAGAACAGCACCCTGGAACCCCCATATTCACCATGTTTTGTACAATGCAGGCCTTGTGAGGTATCATTTTAAAACTCTTGATCTGGTGAACCTGACTATGCTGTCGGATAGGCTGTGCGATCATTGCACGGGGAGTTACGGTGTATTGCTGTGTGTGCTACTGAAATACGTGATGAGGTTGGGAAATATCACAGCCGGCTTTTCAGTTGCAAGAAAGGAGCAGCCACCACTGGCCAGACAAGTGTCGATGGCCCATCAAGAAGAATCCACTCTCCCAGAGGCTCCTTAGAGAGGGCACGTAGGCAATTGGACTGCCTGACCCCTGGGGGCTGGCTGACCCATGGGGACTGCCTGACCGCCACGTCAGGGCAAGGATCTTTCTAGCAACTGGAAGAATGTATAAAAGAGGGGCAGTGACATCATCACTTGGCCTCACCCCCCCCCCCCCCCATCTCAACACCTGGCAGATCATCTGGAAGAAAAAGACTTTGAACTAGGGAGATTGGTCCCAGGCTGGAAGGGAATCCAGCCTGTGTATTGAGAACTGTGAGCTGCCTGTAACGACTGTTGGGGTGAGAGACTGCTTGAGTCAAACCTTGCTTAGTCTGTTAAAGTTAGACTTAGACGGCGTTTCTATTTTTATTTCTTAGGTAACCAATTTTGAGCTCTATGCCTGCTACTTATAATCACTTAAAATCTGTCTTTCTCTAGTTAATAAATCTAAGGCATAGAGAAGGAAGGTGGCTTGAAGGTCAAGGAGCAGCAAAGCTGGGAGTAGAACCAAGAACTCTTGGCTCCTAGTTTCACCACACACCCTGCTCTAACCACTCGCCCCTCTCCCCTCCCAGAGCCGGGGATAGAACCCAGGAGTCCTGACTCCCAGCCCACCCACCTCCAGCTCGAACCACTCGCCCCTCTCCCCTCCCAGAGCTGGGGATAGAACCCAGGAGTCCTGACTCCCAGCCCACCCACCTCCAGCTCGAACCACTCTCCCCTCTCCCCTCCCAGAGCCGGGGATAGAACCCAGGAGTCCTGACTCCCAGCCCACCCTGCTCTAACTGCTTCTATAGGCCAAGCTCACTCCACAAGCCAGGGTTTCCTTGCATCCCTACACTGCCCCCACACACAAGCTCCCTGGTGCCACTCTCCCATCCCCCTCTATTCCAGGGACCCCCTGCAACCATCCCACCCACTCCCTCACTCCAGGGCCTCTGTATCCCCTCATTTCCCCCCATGCCAGTGATTCTGTGTGCTCCCACCCCCCCACACACACACCAGGATTTCCCATTCTCCCCCACCCTATGCCAGGGGCTGAGTGTGCCCCCACTCCTCCCCCTTCCCCCCTCCCCCACTGTTCTTATTCTCCTTTTTCCTTCATCTTCGCTTTCGCTTTCACAGCACCAACATTTTAAACTCCACTGGGACGTGTTAGGCTGCAAGGTGTTAACTTCTGCCATCAACCGGCTCTTTGACCTATAGAGGATTACAGAGGTGGCTGAAGCTCTGGCTGTGCTAACCAGAGGCCAGGGGCTCCGCGTGCCCCCATTTCCCCCCTCTTGGTTTTCCTGAATCCCCCCACACACACACCAAATATCCACAGGGCTCTGCCCGTGGATGCCTGGAATATTCCCTGAGAATTTGGAAGTGATCGGATGCAATGTTCAAAAGTTATCGCATTACATCCAAGCAGAGAAATGCTACCCAGGTGCATGTCAGGGCCTCACAAGCGAGGCCAAATATTCATTTTATGACATAATATTCTCTACAACATATAGTATATTTCGTATGTCATAGTATAATGTTTTGACATGTTTAGTCTAGAGAAGAGAAGGCTGGGGAGGGGAGGGGGGACGACATGATCACAGGTTGTTCTAAACAGCGCTCAGCTGTTCTCCACGCCCACAGAGGGGAAGACGAGGAGTCAGGGAGTCGGCTCACGGAGATTTATATTCAACAATAGGAAAAAAATCTCTCTCTCTCTCTGTCTCAGGCTAAAATAACAGGAGTACTTGTGGCACCTTAGAGACTAACAAATTTATTAGAGCATAAGCTTTCGTGGGCTACAACCCACTTCTTCGGATGCATATAGAGTGAAACATATATTGACAGCTCTGGAACAGGTGACCAAGAGAGGCTGTGGGATCCCCGCCATTGGAAGTTTTTAAGAACAGGTTGGACACACGCCTGTCAGGGCTGGTCTAAATATATTTTGTCCTGCCTCAGTGCGGGGAGCTGGCCCAGATGACCTCTCGAGGGCCTGTCCAGCCCGACGTTTCTGTGATCGAAAGGAAACGTTTTTACCTTATCGAAACGAAACATTTCCATTGCTCTGAAGCAAACATTTCTGGAATGTTTGTTCCATGGGAAATTCCAGCTCCTCGTCCTTATTCAGAACAAACGTCGAAACGCGGGACTCCCCAGCAGATCAGAAATCCCGTTTTCTCTACCACATCCCTGTGCCTCGTGCGCACGTGCCAATTAACCCGCACTAAGGTAGGGCGGGAATTTAACGTGCATTACTTATTCCTGCTCAGGTCCAGGTAGGGGGGTACTTATTCTGCAGTCAGAGGGCCTTACTCTGAATGTGCTTCATGCAAAAAGCTGGGAGCAGTTGAGCCCTGAGTCCGGCTACGAGGGCACAGCATCCCCATGCGGGATTGTGAAAATGACTCTGGCCCGACACCAGAAACCCCAAACCCTTCTTGAGCAAACACAATCTGTGGGGTGAGGGGGAACCTGGGGGCTGGTGGCATCTGTGTGTCTAACTTGAAACGGACCCAGTTAATTTCCTTCTAACTGCAGAGAGATTCCCCTCGGCCCACAGCCTGGGCAGGAGAAATTTCAGGCCCAAAGGGGGCAGGATTGGGGGGTGGGGGGAGCTGAGGAAGTCAAAAGGAGACTGAAATAGACCAGAGCTCTTGCAGTATTAGCCCCATCCATCCCAGCATGGGCCATCTAGGCTGTGCAGGAGAGCCAGCCACGGGCACAGGTATTTCCCATGGCCCCTGTGGGTGACTGCACCTGCTTTCCTCACTCACCTGAGCATGGGGGCTCAGGGGCTGGGCTGGGTCCCCAGGGAACGCAGGCAGGGGAAGCAACAGGAAGGATGAGCAGCACACACGGGGTAGGAGGAAGGAAGCGTCTTCCGCTGCTCCCTGAGTGAGAGCCAAGGTAGGGTGACCAGATGTCCCGATTTTATAGGGACAGTCCTGGTTTTTGGGTCTTTTTCTTATATAGGCTCCTATTACCCCCCCTCCCGATTTTTCACACTTGCTGTCTGGTCACCCTAAGCCAAGGTAAAGCCACAGGTACGGGTTCAAGCTGAGCTGGGCAGGGCGATGAACTCCTCCCTCCACCCCCTGGGCTGAGCCAGTGTCAGATCACCTCACGCCAGGCTGAGCTGGTCTCCACATTATGCCCCCACCAGACCGATCTCTGTGCCCCCCCCACACACACACACATAAGCCAGTCTCTACGCTAAGGACAAAGGAGAGCCTGGTCTGTGGGGGGGCCCTTTAGCTTAGCACACAGGGACATTCCCACTATGGTTTCTGACACACACACACACCCAGCTCCCTTCTCCCCAAAGCATGCGGGAGCCCAGCCCCCTCCCGCTGCCCCACAGGCTCCTGTTCAGTTACCAGTGCTGGGCTGAGGTGGATACAGGCTCGCACTGGAGCTGCACACCCCTCACCGGGCACTGATCAGCCCCGCCAAGAACAAAGGCCCATCGCGAGCCAAGAGTCCTTATCCGCAAGGGGGCACCTTGTCCATCCAGGCCTGGCATTGTGGGGCTGGCTCCATACTGTGCTAGCAATGCCGGGGGCCTGGCAGTTTGCCGAGCAGAGCAGGTGAAAGGCGCAGGGCATGCCAGACAGGAGGGGTATTTAATACCAGCACCCTGCCCACCCCAGTGAGTGATTTCCATTGGATGAGCCCAGTGGGGCAACTGGATGGAGACAAATCGGATCAAATAAGGAACGTTCTGTTCCTGGTTGGTTCTGGCAAATGGCCGGCAAGACCCATACCAGGGCAAAACCAGGAGATAAGGAGAGGTTCCCTTGCAGAGCTCTGCCAGTCCCCCACAACCCTAACCTGCAGCCCCCCGATATCCCATCCCCGGGCTCCCATCCCCCAGCTCTGCTGGTCCCAACAATCCCAATCCGCACCCCCCTGCTAGCCCAGCCCTGGGCTCCCACCCCCCAGCTCTGCTGGTGCCCCTCAATCCTGACTTGTAGCCCCCTGCTGTCCCAGACCGGGCTCCCTGACCCCCCAGCTCTGCCAATGCCCTACGATCCCAGCTGCAGCCCCCAGCTATCCGAGCCCTGGGCTCCCTGACCCCCCAGACCTGCTGGTGCCCCTCAATCCCAACCCGCAGCCCCCTGCTAGCCCAGCCCTGAGCTCCCTGACCCCCCCAGCCCTGCTGGTGCCCCTCAATCCCAACCCGCAGCCCCCTGCTAGCCCAGCCCTGGGCTCCCTGACCCCCCCAGCCCTGCTGGTGCCCCTCAATCCCAACCCGCAGCCCCCTGCTAGCCCAGCCCTGAGCTCCCTGACCCCCCCAGCCCTGTTGGTGCCCCTCAATCCCAACCCGCAGCCCCCTGCTAGCCCAGCCCTGAGCTCCCTGACCCCCCCAGCCCTGCTGGTGCCCCTCAATCCCAACCCGCAGCCCCCTGCTAGCCCAGCCCTGAGCTCCCTGACCCCCCAGCCCTGTTGGTGCCCCTCAATCCCAACCCGCAGCCCCCTGCTAGCCCAGCCCTGAGCTCCCTGACCCCCCAGCCCTGTTGGTGCCCCTCAGTCCTGACCCACAGCCCCCTAAGTGGGGGGGGGCTGGGCTGGTCAGAGCTGCGCTGCACAGTCTGCTCTTGCAGGCAGGCTAAGGATGCCCCTTCACATGGCAGTTCCCCCCCCCCCTCCGGGAGCAGAAATCCGGGTGCGAGCAGCTGGGAGCTCCCCCCCCCCCCCAATCCTGCTGCGGGAAATGGCTGCTTCCCACGGAAGGAGGCTGCCCAAACCCTGCTGCGCCAGCCACAAACTGCTGGGCAAGGGCGCCCCCTGGTGCTCAGCCTGGGCACGCGTCTGGGCGCGGGGACCGGGCCTTGCCAGGACAAGCCATCGCTCCCAGCCGGCGTTCCCATGGGTTGGTGAGTGACTGGGGGAAGGAGCCACCGGCCGGGCAGCGGTGCAGGAGCCTCCAAGCAGCTCCATGGGTAACGGGACTCCGGGGCCAAAGGGGAGAGAAATGTGCCTGCCTGCCCATCTCTCTCACTCTCCCTACCGACCGAGGGACAATTCCAGGCCCACGCAAGCTACAGCTGCAATGCTTTTCGCTCCCAGTGTCTTGTCTCAGCGGTGGTGCTTGGCCCCGTCCCTTCACCCTGTCCTCCCCAAACAGCAGCACAAAGACAATACGTTCTGGAATTGGACGTCCCGTCGGGGCTCCGCCAGGAACCAGCCAGGAACTGGGTGAAGCTGGCAGCACCGGCCTCCTGGCCGGGGTCAGAATCACCTGAGCGCAAAGAGAAAAAAATCCAAACGACCCAGAAGTTTTCCTTCCAAGTGGGGAAATGCTCCTGACCCTTGAGCAGGGACAGCGTGAGACTCTCGGGCGGGGAGGGGAGGGATGGGGTGGTGCTAAGCCACGGGAAGGGACCAACACACCCATTCAGAGGGGACATTATTTTCTTTTCTGACCCAAAGAGCCACACGGGTGGCAGATGCGCGCTGCATGACACACACACGCCTGCTCTCTGCCACCGAACAGGGATCCACAGGTGTGAAGCCCGGACCCAGACCAGCTTGTTGGCAAAAAAAAGCCACCCACACAGGCCCCGTTGTGGTGTTGCTTCTACCAGGTCCCAGATCTCCGCACTTCACATCCAGCATGCTCAGTGGATGGGCCTCTGACAAGGAGTGAAATTTCGGTCCGCCCGCTTCCTCCCCGTCCACCCCTGCTTAGCCAGGTGGAGCAGGGCAGGGAAAGGGGTCAGTCTCAGCCAGTCCAAACAGCAGCAGAGTGAGCCACACACAGACACACACACGGCCATGGGGCTTCTGTTCTTTCCTGAAGGGATCACGTTAGGGGAGCTCAGCCCACGTGGCCCATAACTTCACCTCTTCGGATTTAGGGGCATGGATAGAGCCTGAACCACAGCGTCCTATTGTTCATGTGAGCTGGATGGAGAGATTCCCCCGATAGAGACAAACAGACCCTCCCCACATAGACCTGGAGAGCCCCTGACACCAGACTCACAGATCCTCCATTACCGACCTGCACATCTCCTGACAGGCGGATCACAACCACAACCTATCTGAACCCGAAACTTCCACAGCCCAGAAAGGGAGAAGGGACCGAGATGCTATGAACTATGCCAGGCACCGTGCTACTGCCAGGCTGCGGTGTGTGGAAGGCAACTCAGCTGCTATGGTGAT
>NC_088701.1:957500-987500 GCF_028017835.1 Emys orbicularis | reverse complement strand
ATAGATAGATAGATAGATAGATAGATAGATAGATAGATAGATAGATAGATAGATAGATAGGGGTGTATGGGGATAGATAGATAGATAGATAGATAGATAGATAGGGGTGTATGGGGATAGATAGATAGATAGATAGATAGATAGAGGGGGTGGATGGGATAGATAGATAGAGGGGGTGGATGGGATAGATAGATAGATAGATAGATAGATAGATAGATAGATAGATAGATAGATAGATAGATGGGGTGTATGGGGATAGATAGATAGATAGATAGATAGATAGATAGATAGATAGATAGATAGATAGATAGATGGGGTGTATGGGGATAGATAGATAGATAGATAGATAGATAGATAGATAGATAGATAGATAGATAGATAGATAGATAGATAGATGGGGTGTATGGGGATAGATAGATAGAGGGGGTGGATGGGATAGATAGATAGAGGGGGTGGATGGGGATAGATAGATAGAGGGGGTGGATGGGGATAGATAGATATGTGTGGGGATGGAGCGATAGTAATATAAATAAATTAGCTACAAATACACAAATAACTACTAATTATTAGAAGAATATAGAGGGACAGAAGGACAGGCAGACGGGCGGACAGACGCTACGGAGGGCAAGACGCTCTGGCTGCTGTTGTTTATTTCTTAGAACAGCAGCCGGAGGCCCGGTCAGAACTAGGGCCCATTCCGGATGCTGCATGAACAAAAATAAAATATATCCTGCCGCGCATGCACGTGTATAACACCAGACACGCATCTAACTACCCCTTCCTCCCCTCCCCCCGTGGATCACCTTTAACCCAGCTTCCTGTTTGCATTCCCACGACTGCTACATCCCCCGGGGTGAGCGCGCGGTGGGAGTCGTGTCAGCGGCGCTCTGCGGCGTCTCGTTTCATCCTTGTGGTTTAGGGGATGCTCAAGGGATGAACAAGTATTTACAGCATAAATAACGACACTTGTCAAAACTCTCTGCAGCCCAAGGGGGGGCCATTTGGCCTTGTGGTCAGGGTGCTGGGCTGGGACTTGGGGGAGCTGGGGTCAATTTGCAGCTCCACCACTGACTCCCCGTGTGACCTTGGGCACGTCCCTGAGTCGCTCTGTGCCTCAGTTTCCCCATCTGGAAAACAGGGTAATAAAACAAGCAAGTCGGTGTTGCCTAGTGGTCAGAGCAATGTGCCGGGGCTCAGGACACCTGGCTCCCATTCCTGGCTCTGGTTCTGCCGTCCCGTCAGAACGGGGTGCGTGTGTGTGCGTGTGTGTGTGTGTGACAGCTCCGTCGCTGGCTTAAAACAGCCCTGCAGTCAGACATGGGGGCCAAAGGGCCGCGCTGCATGACTCTCCGAGTGCACACGACACCACGACACCCTCCCGCCGGACACGCTGGGGGCAAGAAAGTGGTGCTGTGGGATACACAGGCAGCGCCAAGCATTGCTGGAGATAGCAGAGCCTTTAAAGAAAGGAAACATTGTGGAATCTGTTCGCTCATTGTTTGTATTAAGGGACTTGACCCAGATCTGGGCCCCAGCAGGCTGGGCACTGCCCTGAGCCTGACCCAGATCCGGGCCCCGGTGCTGCCCAGGCAGAGACAGCCCCCTGCCCCAAGAGCTCACGCTCGGAGACAAGGGAAGGTTCATTATCCCCAGTCACAGGTGGGGAAGCTCAGCCTGGAGGGATGCAGTGACTTGCCCAAGGTCACACAGGGCGTCTGTGGCAGAGCTGGGAATCAAACCCAGGCTTCCAGAGACCCAGCGCAGAGCCTGACCCCCCCCCCCCCCCCCCGCACCATGTGCCGTCAGCACCACCCGCCTACACCAGGAGCAAGACAGGTGCAGGGCCTATGTGCTGGGCCCCCCCCAGCCCAGGGCAGTCTCAGGGGCCCCTCCCCCTCATTTGAAAGCCCCGCTCCTCCCCCCAAGTGCCCGTCACACTCCTGGGTCCTAGTCGAGCGGACCTGCGTGGCACAGGAGTGCGGGGCCTGGGCGGGGCGGGGCCACGCCGCAGATCTTTGGACCTGTGTATCTGCCAGGCATTTCTTCCATTTATGGAGACGTGTCAGAGCCTTGCCTGGGGCTGCCCGGCCCAGGCGTTAGCACCGGGGGGTTTCGCTTCCTTGTTCCAGGCTGAGTTCATCAGACTCATTCCCACACAGACGGAACTAGCCCCCGGCCCCCGGGGAGTTCTCCAAAACGCTGCACCTAAAAGCCAGGCTCAGGATCCCGCCCATGGTGATCACAGCCCCCGCCCCCCATAACGAGGCTCTTAACCTGGTTCTGGTAAATAGCTAAACTCCCCCACTGTCATTTCAGGACTTGTCTTCGCTTCCTGCCGGGCAGCAGGGCTGGAGCTGGGCAGCTGCTGCGTTCCACCCCAGAGGTGGCTGCATTCCTGTTCGGGGCAGACTTTCCAGACTGCGCAGTGCCCAGTTAGGCACATAACCGGCACGAGTCTTGCGGCGCGCTGGTCACTAGGGTCGGCCCAAGGCTGCTGGGTCTGAAAATCTGGCTGCTTATTTAGGCGTTTCGGAAAGTTTGGCCCTGTCTGGGGGTGCTGCTGAGCCTTTGGGAACCTGCTTTGAAATGTGGCCATTCACGCGCCAAATTCGCCTCTGCTCCACCACTGCAAATCCGCAACAGCTCCGCTGTGTCAGTGAGTTACTCCGGATTTGCAGCGGTGCAGCGAAGGCAGGACTCGGCCTGCCCTGGTGCTTTGTTGTTCTACACTCCTGGGCTGCTCAGACCTTACAGAGGCTGCGCGGGGTCCCAAAACATCCGCCCTGAAATTCCATCCATCACCCGCCCCTTCCCGGCGGCTTTCCCTCCCCCTGCGTTTCCCCTGCACTAGCGGCTCTGTCCCTCTGCTCTGCGGCCAATGCCTGGGACATGCCAGATTCTCCGAGGCCTCTGGAGCCAATGCGGGGGGTGGGGTCATGGCCACAACTGGGACATGTGATGCTTCAAGGCTGCGGCTGGGCCTTGGCGGGGGGGAGGGGGGGGAACTGCATGGACCCTGCGCTCCCCACAGAATCTCTGCAGATTGGCTCCCCCCCGTTCCCACCCCCCCCACCGCCTGCTGTGAGTGTTCACGTGGATTCACGGTCAGAATCCAAGCGCCAGATTCTCGGCTCCCCTGTTCTTGTGTTTGGGGCAGGGGATGGAGCGTGAGAAGTGGATTTAAACCTCATTTGCGCGCCCTGTATTCTGGGCCCCGCTCGTTTCCTGGTGTGCACGGAGCAGCCTCAGGGCTGCTCTACCTCAGTCTGGTCCCCACGAGCCCTGGGAAGCGGGGAACAGCCGTAGTGCAGTGTGTCCCGCCACAGCCCCGACCTGTGCCCTGAACCGGGGGCTGGGAGCACCACACCGAGCAGGGGAGCCCCACACAGGGGGATTCCCCGGGGACCGGTTCCCCCTCACGTTAACGCCCCTTTGCTCTGCCAAAGTAACCAGCGCTCTTCTAGACCTGCTCTAGCGTTCCGCCCCGTCTCTCTGTCTGTGTATGGGGTCAGCTATTCATCCATCCCTCCTACACACACACCTCCCATCCCCATACACACCCCTCCACCCCCACACCCCATCCCCATACACACACCCCTCCCTCCCTCCCCGTACACACCCCTCCACCCACCCTCCTACACCCCCATCCCCATACACACCCCTCTCCCTCCGCCTCCCAGTCTCCTCCCCCCCCACACACCCCTCCCTCCCCCATACACCTCCCTCCCCCCCACACCCCATCCCCATACACACCCCTCTCCCTCCCCCACACACCCTCCCCTCCCTCCACTCTCCATCCCCATACACACCCCTCCCTACCTACCTACAACCACACGCTGATAAACTGCACACACACACACACACACGCACACACACTGAGTCCAGATGTTCGAAAATCACGAGTCAGGCCCCACAAATCATGAGGTTTTGTAAATCCACATCACGAGGAATGTTGGGGGCTTTTCCTCCCCCCCCCCCCCCGAGCTCCAAGACATCAGGGTCACACACCTTTTCCCCTCTGGTGTCATCACCTGGCTCCAGGAGCAGGGGCTTTCAATTAGACACGGGAGAGCTGGTGACGCTGCGCTGTTGAGTTTCTCCTCTCCCCTGGGAAGCATCGTCCCGTCTGCCGACTGAGGCAGACAGGTGAAGTGACTGGCCTAAGGTCACTCACGGGGTGTCAGTGGCGGAGGCAGGAATTGAACCTAGATCTCCTGACAGGACCTTGCATTGCTTCTGGGGCAGTGCTGCGGGGCTGCTCTCGCCTGGCCAGCCCAGCTGGGTGCCCCCCACGGCCCGTAACGGGGCTCGCTCACCTTGGAGCGTCCCCTTGTGGCTCTGCCCAGCCCGACGCTCCCTCGTGCCACGGCCCCTCTCGCTCTCTGGGAGTCGCTGTCTCACCGGACCAGCTGCCCAGGAGCCATTCCAGGCCATCTTCCGGTGGCGGGTAGGGGAACCCGGGCCCACCCGCTACTCCGGGTTCCAGCAGCCAAGATCTGCACCGTCCCAACCCTGGGCCTCTTCCTACTCCACCCTCTGCAGGCTTCCCCCTCTGCCAGCCCTCTGGGTCACCCCTTCCCACAGGGCCAGGATCCCTGGCCTTCTGCTCCCCCCGGGTTTCCTCCTCTCCTCGCTAGGCCCAGGCCGGGACTGCGGACCTCCACGGGGCAGCCCTCCTGCTCTCGCTGCCTGGCTTTCTGCCAGCCCCTGCCTCTGGGCTCCCCCTTCAATCAGTGCCTCTCCGTCTCGCCTGGGGCTCCCCCCGGTGCAGCCTAGTGGGTTATTTCGCCCCTCCTGAGCCACCGTAAAGTACCCCTTCGGGGGGGGGGGGGAGCAGGAAATTACCCCCCCCACTACGTAATCCTGCAGCCTGCACCCACAGCGGCCAGAGACCTCCTGCGGCCTCCAGCAGCTCGGCGCTCTCGGGCGGAGGAGCCTGCGTGGCCGTTCTGCGCTGCGGCAGAGCTCTCCGGGCCGGACAGACGCTTGCCCCGGCTGCCTAGGGTGAGGGCTGCCCAGCGGCTCCGAACTCACACCAGCTCGGCATGAAGATTATGACACACTAGGCAAAGCAGGTGTAACGATGCTGCCGTCGGCGGGACCCAACGGAGAGTGTCAATTCAGGACAAATTGCTCAGAGCAGGGCAGTTACAGCTCCAGGCTGGGGTCCTTTGCACACCCAGGCAAACCAAACCAGCCAGCCAGGGAGGACTTCGGTCGCACCCCACTGGCGAACCACAAGTCACACAAGCAATTCCCTTAGACACTCCAGTTACCCAGTATCACCACCAGTGCCACTCGTTATGGGGACAGATGGTTATGAAAACCAATACCCCAGTCAAAGGAAAAAGGTTCTCCCGATCCCAAAGGACCAAGCCCCAGACCCAGGTCAATATACAAATCAGATCTTACCCACAAATCACGCTGTTGCCAATCCTTTAGAATCTAAAATCTAAAGGTTTATTCATAAAAGGAAAAAGATCTGGATGAGAGCTAGAATTGGTTACACGGAATCAATGACATCCAGTAACGGCAAAGTTCTTGGTTCAGGCTTGTAGCAGCGATAGAATAAACTGCAGGTTCAAATCAAGTCTCTGGAACATCCCCAGCTGGGATTGGTCGTTCAGTCCTTTGTTCAGAGCTTCAGTTTGCAGCAAAGTTTCTCCAGAGGTCAGAAGCAGGATTGAAGACAAGATGGAGGAGTTTTCAGGGCCTTTTATATTCTCTGCCAGGTGGAAGGACCCCTTCATTCTTACTGTGGAAAATCACAGCCGCAAGATGGAGTCTGGAGTCACATGGGCAAGTCACATGTCCGTGCATGACTCAGTTTACAGGCCGACACCATTGTTTCCATGTTAGCCTGAACGTTCCCAGGAAAGCTCAGATGTGGATTGGCGTCTCCCAAAGTCCATTGTCAGTTAAGTGTTTCTTGATTGGGCACTTACTGAGAATAGTCTTTTCTCAAGAAGCTGACCAAATGCTTCACTGAGGCTACTTAAAATCAAACAAGTACAGAGCCAATATTCATAACTTCAACTACACAAATGACACACACACACAGACAGCATCATCATAACCAGCAAACCATAACCTCTATATAGACGCCTCACACAACAACCTTGGTACAATATTTGCTGCAAATATATAACATTGGTTGCAGTTTATGTCAATAATGTCACAGCAGGTCATTAGAGTCATTATTATTTGTATTATAGTAGTGCCACAACTGAGACCAGGACCCCGTCGCTCCGGGCGCTGCTCAGACCCCGGCTGAGATCAGAGCCCCGTCGTGGTGGGCGCTGCCCAGACCCCAGCCGAGATTGGGGCCCCGTCACGACAGGCGCTGCCCAGACCCTGACCGAGATCAGGGCCCGTCGTGCCAGGCGCCGCCCTGACACAGAGTAAGAGACACTCATAGAATCATAGACCATCAGGGTTGGAAGGGACCTCAGGAGGTATGTAGTCCAACCCCTGCTCAAAGGAGGACCAATCCCCAGACACATTTTTGCCCCAGATCCCTAAAGGATTGAACTCACAACGCTGGGTTTAGCAGGCCAATGCTCAAGCCATTGAGCTATCCCCCTCCAGCAGTCCCTGCGTTGAAGAGCTCCCAGGCACAGCGAGGGGAAAGAAGCTGCCCCCAGCCAGGGGCAGAGCTGGGAAGAGCTCCCAGCTCCCCTGAGTCTCACTCCCACGCCCTCCCCCCTGTGCCAGCCTCAGTCCCGCCGGAGCCCGCAGCTCCGTGCTGCTCCCTTTGCCCAGAGGCCAAGCTGCACCCTGGGTGACTCCGCAGCACCACGTGCCCTTCCGGAGCGGGTCAGCCCTGGCGCCGCTGCAGCGTCAGCCGGGTGTTGTGGGGAAATTCTCATGTGCTCAGGGTTATTTTGGGGCTGGTTTGTGGTTAACTGTCTCTGATGTGAGTGTCACATGGGAGGCTGCGCTCTCTCCCCCGCCCCGCCCCGGCACAGCAGAGGCTGGTGTGAGGTTTTATCAATGGCAGGGCCGGGGCAGGGTGGGGAGCTCTATGAACCGGGAGGCAGGAAAGTCCGGGTGGGAGGGGAAAGCCGGGGGCTTCTGCTTTGGCCAACACCTAGAGAGAGACGAGAGCCTGTGAAATGACACTTCCCCTTTGCCTTTGCTGCACAGTCCCGGGGGGGACTCGGCCCTTCCCCGACTTCCAGCGAGAAACCGGCGACTCCCAGTCCCTCGGGGGAGCGCCGGCGGGAATTCGCTGGGAAAAGAGCTCCGGCGGCGGAAGGGCGTCACGCAGCCAGGAGAAACCTGCTCACTGTGCAGACGGTCTTACGCGGGGTGAAAGTGAGTCCAGTGACTTACCGCTACGCTGGCGCCAGCTCTGGCCCCCGGAAGGGGCGTGGCCTAGGGCGGAGGGGGCGTGGCTGAGGGAGTCAGAGCCAGCCCCAGCCCACCCTGTAACGTAAGTGCCCCCCCCCCCCCCCCGGGGTAGCAGCAGCAGCCCGGGGCTCCGGCGGCTATTTAAAGGGCTGGGGCGGTAGAAGCAACAGGAGCCCCGGACTTTTTAAATAGCCCCCAGAGCCCCACAGCCCTACCCCAGGGCTCCAGCAGTGGGGCTCGGGGGGCAATTTAAAGGGCCTGGGCCTCCAGCTTTCTTACACCTCTGGTCTTACACCTCTCCTCATTCCAGCCGGCCGGACAGCCAGCCCTCCCCCTCCCTCCGTCCCTCCTCTATCCATCCCTCCACCCATCCCTCCCTCCCTCCCTCCTCCTCCCTCCATCCCTCCATCCATCCCTATCCCTCCTCTATCCATCCTTCCACCCATCCATCCCTCCCTCCCCCTCCATCCATCCCTATCCCTCCTCTATCCATCCCTCCACCCATCCATCCCTCCCTCCCCCTCCATCCATCCCTATCCCTCCTCTATCCATCCCTCCACCCATCCGTCCCTCCCTCCCCCTCCATCCATCCCTATCCCTCCTCTATCCATCCCTCCACCCATCCATCCCTCCCTCCCCCTCCATCCATCCCTATCCCTCCATCCATCCATCCCTCCCTCCCCCTCCATCCATCCCTATCCCTCCTCTATCCATCCCTCCACCCATCCATCCATCCCTCCCTCCCCCTCCATCCATCCCTATCCCTCCACCCATCCATCCCTCCCTCCCCCTCCCTCCCTCCCTATCCCTCCTCTTTCCCTATATCCCTCCCTCCCCTCCCTCCATCCCTCCCTCCATCCCCCTCCATCCTTCCCTAGCCCTCCTCTATCCATCCCTATCCCTCCTCTATCCATCCCTCCACCCATCCATCCCTCCCTCCCCCTCCATCCATCCCTATCCCTCCTCTATCCATCCCTCCACCCATCCATCCCTCCCTCCCCCTCCATCCATCCCTATCCCTCCTCTATCCATCCCTCCACCCATCCATCCCTCCCTCCCCCTCCATCCATCCCTATCCCTCCACCCATCCATCCCTCCCTCCCCCTCCATCCATCCCTATCCCTCCTGTATCCATCCCTCCACCCATCCATCCCTCCCTCCCCCTCCCTCCCTCCCTAGCCCTCCTCTATCCATCCCTCCACCCATCCATCCCTCCCTCCCACTCCATCCATCCCTATCCCTCCTCTATCCATCCCTCCATCCATCCCTCCCTCCCTCCCTCCCCCTCCCTCCATCCCTCCCTCCATCCCTCCCTAGCCCTCCTCTATCCATCCCTCCACCCATCCCTATCCCTCCTCTATCCATCCCTCCATCCCTCCCTCCCTCCCTCCCTATCCCTATATCCCTCCCTCCCCCTCCCTCCATCCCTCCCTAGCCCTCCTCTATCCATCCCTCCATCCAGCCATCCCTCCCTCCCCCTCCATCCCTCCCTCCATCCCTATCCCTCCTCTATCCATCCCTCCATCCAGCCATCCCTCCCTCCCCCTCCATCCATCCATCCCTATCCCTCCTCTATCCAGCCAGGCAGCCAGCCAGCCCCCCATTTCCCTCCATCCACCCCTATCCCTCCATATCCCTCATCCATCCATCCATCCATCCATCCATGCAGTGTTTTCCCCAAGAATTGAAACTGGGGGGGGTGTTCGAATTTCCAGGGCGGTTGGTTCCTGCTCAGCTAGGAGACGAACTTGCAATGCAGCCTTGTCTAGGGCCGGCGAAGCCTTCACAGCCGCACCTCTGCTGCCCACCCCAGTCACTGAGACCGTCCCAGCAATGGCGGGGGTCGAACAGCTGAGCGTCCCCGTCAGCAGCACGGGGTCTATGACACACAAGTGAAGGGCTCTGATTCCCTCCAGCAGAGGGCAGAGGGGTGCAGCCACACCCGCCAGCTCACAGCAGTATTTGCACCTGCTGCCTTTCGAGCAGCTACCCTGGGCCCAGCCCTGCTGGTGCTGGCACGGGGCACAAGGGACAGCTCTGTGGGATCAGCCACCAGCAGAGCTCGGAGAAGGAAACACCGACCCACCCACTCCTGGAGCCCCACTTCCCGGCACAGACCCTGGGCACGGCGGGCGGCCAGCCCCGAGGAGATGTTGTCCCTTCAGATACTTGGAGAAGACTCGGTTTGTGCTGACACGAGCCCCTGAGACGTTCCCTGGCCCCTGGCTGGTGTCTGAGTGTGAATGTGGGTATGTGTCTGTAAAGGGATGCCATTTAGGGGGACGGGGGGGCTCTAGCACCCCCCCTCCGGGGTTTCGTACCTGAGATCTGCTCACCGTAGCCCCAGACGGAGCTTTTAACTGCAACAGAGCATGAGTGTGACATGTGATGAGTCCAGAAGCTGGGAGCAGCACAGCCTCTGGGGCAGGAGTTTGTTTATAACCAGGGGCAGGTGATTAAGATAACAAAAGACTTGTCATTAAAGTAGATTAAGGCTGTTTCCATGATCCTGAAAGCCGTGCCAGGCACTCCAGTGAAACAAAGGGTAGGAATAACTGGTCAGTTTTCAGACTGGAGAGAGGTAAATAGTGGTGTCCCCCAGGGGTCTGTACTGGGCCCAGTGCTATTCAACATATTCATAAATGATCTGGAAAAAGGAGCAAACAGTGAGGTGGCAAAATTTGCAGATGATACAAAATTACTCAAGATAGTCAAGTCCAAAGCAGACTGCGAAGAGCTACAAAAGGATCTCACCAAACTGGGTGACTGGGCAACAAAATGGCAGATGAAATTCAATGTTGATAAATACAAAGTAATGCACATTAGAAACCATAATCCCAACTATACTTATAAAATGACGGGGTCTAAATGAGCTGTTATCACTCAAGAAAGATCTTTCAGAGTAGCAGCCGTGTTAGTCTGTATCCGCAAAAATAACAGGAGTACTTGTGGCACCTTAGAGACTAACAAATTTATTAGAGCATAAGCTTTCGTGGGCTACAACCCACTTCTTCGGATGCATATAGAGTGAACCATATATTGAGGAGATATATATACACACACATACAGAGAGCATGAACAGGTGGGAGTTGTCTTACCGACTCTGAGAGGCCAATTAAGTAAGAGGAAAAAAACTTTTGAAGTGATAATCAAGATGGCTCAGTACAGACAGTTTGATAAGAAGCAAGTGTGAAAATACTTACAAGGGGAGATAGATTCAATGTTTGTAATGGCTCAGCCATTCCCAATCCCTATTTAGCCCTGAGTTGATTGTGTCTAGTTTGCATATCAATTCCAGCTCAGCAGTCTCTCGTTGGAGTCTGTCTTTGAAGTTTTTCTGTTGTAAGATAGCCACCCGCAGGTCTGTCAAAGAATGGCCAGACAGGTTAAAGTGTTCTCCCACTGGTTTTTGAGTATTATGATTCCTGATGTCAGATTTGTGTCCATTAATTCTTTTGCGTAGAGACTGTCCGGTTTGGCCAATGTACATGGCAGAGGGGCATTGCTGGCACATGATGGTATATATCACATTGGTAGATGTGCAGGTGAACGAGCCACAGATGGTATGGCTGATGTGATTAGGCCCTATGATGGTGTCACTTGAATAGATATGTGGACAGAGTTGGCATCGGGCTTTGTTACAAGGATAGGTTCCTGGGTCAGTGTTTTTGTTCAGTGATCTTGGCGTCATTGTGGAGAGTTCTCTGAAAACATCCACTCAATGTGCAGCGGAGTCAAAAAAGCGAACAGAATGCTGGGAATCGTTTAGAAAGGGATAGACAATAAGCCAGAAAATATCATGTTGCCTCTATATAAATCCATGGTATGTCCACACCTTGAATACTGTGCGCAGATGTGGTCGCCCCATCTCAAAAAAGAGATATTGGAATTGAAAAGGTACCAAGAAAGGAAACAAAAATGATTAGGGGGATGGGACCAGGGGTGGCAGGTTTGTATAATTTTTGGTTGTGCCCAGAACAGGACCAAGTGACGTCCCTCCTCCCCCCACCTGCCTAAGGCTCTGGGAGGGAGTTTGGGTGCAGGAGTGGGTGCGGGGGCATGGGCTCTGGGAGGAAGTTTAGGTGAGAGGTCTGGGCTGTGGAAGGGGGTTGGGGTGCGGGAGAGGGGAGGGGTCAGGCTCTGGGAGGGTGTTTGGGTGAGGGGTCTGGGCTGTGGAAGAGGGTTGGGGTGCAGGAGGGGGGAGGGGTCGGGCTCTAGGAGTGAGTTTGGGTGAGGGGTCTGGGCTGTGGAAGGGGGTTAGGGTGCAGGAGGGGAGAGGGGTCGGGCTCTGGAAGGGAGTTTGGGTGCAGGGTCTGGGCTGGAGAAGGGGGTTGGGGTGCAGGAGAGGGGAGGGGTCGGGCTCTGGAAGGGAGTTTGGGTGCAGGAGGGGGGAGGGGTCGGGCTCTAGGAGTGAGTTTGGGTGCGGGGTCTGGGCTGGAGAAGGGGGTTGGGGTGCAGGACGGGGGAGGGGTCGGGCTCTAGGAGTGAGTTTGGGTGCGGGGTCTGGGCTGGAGAAGGGGGTTGGGGTGCAGGAGGGGGGAGGGGTCGGGCTCTAGGAGTGAGTTTGGGTGCGGGGTCTGGGCTGGAGAAGGGGGTTGGGGTGCAGGAGGGGGGAGGGGTCGGGCTCTAGGAGTGAGTTTGGGTGCGGTGTCTGGGCTGGAGAAGGGGGTTGGGGTGCAGGAGGGGGGAGGGGTCGGGCTCTGGGAGGGAGTTTGGGTGAGGGGTCTGGGCTGGAGAAGGGGGTTGGGGTGCAGGAGGGGGGAGGGGTCGGGCTCTAGGAGTGAGTTTGGGTGCGGGGTCTGGGCTGGAGAAGGGGGTTGGGGTGCAGGAGGGGGGAGGGGTCAGGCTCTGGGAGGGAGTTTGGGTGCGGGGTCTGGGCTGGAGAAGGGGGTTGGGGTGCGGGAGAGGGGAGGGGTCGGGCTCTGGGAGGGAGTTTGGGTGCGGGGTCTGGGCTGGAGAAGGGTGTTGGGGTGCAGGAGGGGGGAGGGGTCGGGCTCTGGGAGGGAGTTTGGGTGCGGGGTCTGGGCTGGAGAAGGGTGTTGGGGTGCAGGAGGGGGGAGGGGTCGGGCTCTGGGAGGGAGTTTGGGTGAGGGGTCTGGGCTGGAGAAGGGGGTTGGGGTGCAGGAGGGGGGAGGGGTCAGGCTCTGGGAGGGAGTTTGGGTGCGGGGTCTGGGCTGGAGAAGGGCGTTGGGGTGCAGGAGGGGGGAGGGGGAGGGCTCTGGGAGGGAGTTTGGGTGAGGGGTCTGGGCTGGAGAAGGGGGTTGGGGTGCAGGAGGGGGGAGGGGTCAGGCTCTGGGAGGGAGTTTGGGTGAGGGGTCTGGGCTGGAGAAGGGGGTTGGGGTGCAGGAGGGGGGAGGGGTCAGGCTCTGGGAGGGAGTTTGGGTGCGGGGTCTGGGCTGGAGAAGGGGGTTGGGGTGCAGGAGGGGGGAGGGGTCAGGCTCTGGGAGGGAGTTTGGGTGTGGTGTCTGGGCTGGAGAAGGGGGTTGGGGTGCAGGAGGGGGGAGGGGTCGGGCTCTGGGAGGGAGTTTGGGTGCGGGGTCTGGGCTGGAGAAGGGGGTTGGGGTGCAGGAGGGGGGAGGGGTCAGGCTCTGGGAGGGAGTTTGGGTGCGGGGTCTGGGCTGGAGAAGGGGGTTGGAGTGCAGGAGGGGGGAGGGGTCGGGCTCTGGGAGGGAGTTTGGGTGCGGGGTCTGGGCTGGAGAAGGGGGTTGGGGTGCAGGAGGGGGGAGGGGTCGGGCTCTAGGAGTGAGTTTGGGTGCGGTGTCTGGGCTGGAGAAGGGGGTTGGGGTGCAGGAGGGGGGAGGGGTCGGGCTCTGGGAGGGAGTTTGGGTGCGGTGTCTGGGCTGGAGAAGGGGGTTGGGGTGCAGGAGGGGGGAGGGGTCGGGCTCTGGGAGGGAGTTTGGGTGTGGGGTCTGGGCTGGAGAAGGGGGTTGGGGTGCAGGAGGGGGGAGGGGTCAGGCTCTGGGAGGGAGTTTGGGTGCGGGGTCTGGGCTGGAGAAGGGGGTTGGGGTGCAGGAGGGGGGAGGGGTCAGGCTCTGGGAGGGAGTTTGGGTGCGGGGTCTGGGCTGGAGAAGGGGGTTGGGGTGCAGGAGGGGGGAGGGGTCAGGCTCTGGGAGGGAGTTTGGGTGCGGGGTCTGGGCTGGAGAAGGGGGTTGGGGTGCAGGAGGGGGGAGGGGTCGGGCTCTAGGAGTGAGTTTGGGTGCGGTGTCTGGGCTGGAGAAGGGGGTTGGGGTGCAGGAGGGGGGAGGGGTCGGGCTCTGGGAGGGAGTTTGGGTGTGGGGTCTGGGCTGGAGAAGGGGGTTGGGGTGCAGGAGGGGGGAGGGGAAGGGCTCTGGGAGGGAGTTTGGGTGCGGGGTCTGGGCTGGAGAAGGGGGTTGGGGTGCAGGAGGGGGGAGGGGTCGGGCTCTGGGAGGGAGTTTGGGTGTGGGGTCTGGGCTGGAGAAGGGGGTTGGGGTGCAGGAGGGGGGAGGGGTCAGGCTCTGGGAGGGAGTTTGGGTGAGGGGTCTGGGCTGTGGAAGGGTGTTGGGGTGCAGGAGAGGGTGAGGGGTACAGCGCTTACCTCGGGCGACTCCCAAAAGCGACCCGCATCCCCCTCTGGCAGCAGCTCCTAGGCGGGGGGCCGGAGGGGTCTCCACACACTGCTGCCCCAGGCATCACCCCCCCAGCTCCCAATGGCTGTAGTTGGCAGAATCGGTGCTCGGGGCGGGGGCAGCGCGCAGAGTCAAAGGCCCCCCCTGCCCCCACGGGGCCGCAGGGACGTGCCGGCCACTTCTGGAAGTGGAGCAGGTGGGCAGGAAGCCGCCTTATCCCTGTTATGCTGCCGCTGGTGGCGGTGGGGCCCCCGGGCCCTTTTAAATTGCCTGCAGGCAGCAGGCGAGACCAGGGGGACAGGCTGGGGGAGGCGCATGGGGGCAGCAGGCGGGGACGGGGGAGAGACCCGGCCCTGAACTTTGGTGGAGCCAGGACCCCCTGATCTCATACTGGTGGGCACGGGCACCACGGGCCCATACAACTCGCCACCACTGTATGGAACGGCTGCCGTGTGAGTGAGATTAATAAGCCTGGGACATTTCAGCTTGGAAAAGAGACGACTAAGGGGGGATATGCTAGAGGTCTATAAAATCGTGGCTGGTGTGGAGAAAGTAAATAAGGAAGTGATATTTACTCCTTCTCATAACACAAGAACTAGGGGTCACCCAATGAAACCTAGGCAGCAGGTTTAAAACAAATAAAAGGAAGTATTTCTTCGCACAACGCACAGTCATTCAGTGGAACTCCTTGCCAGGGGATGTTGTGAAGGCCAAGACTATAACAGGGTTCAAAAAGGAACTAGATAAGTTCCTGGAGGATAGGTCCATCAATGGCTATTAGCCAGGACGGGCAGGGATGGTGTCCCTAGCCTCTGTTTGACCAGCAGCTGGGAATGGGCGACAGGGGATGGATCACTTGGTGATTCCCTGTTCTGTTCATTCCCTCTGGGGCACCTGGCATTGGCCACTGTCAGAGGACAGGACACTGGGCTAGTTGGACCTTTGGGCTGACCCAGGTCATTCTGATGTTCTTATATAGAACCCAGATGTATCTGCCCCCAACTGTAACCCACTAGACCCCACTCCCCTCCCAGGGCTGAGATAGAACCCAGGAGTCCTGATGGGGTCTCCCTCTCTGCAGAGTTAGTACCAAAGTAAGAATATACTTTACATTTTTAAACCTAACCAGGGTCCCTTAAGTGACTTGCCACAAGCTGTCAGAACATGTTAGTATTAGGGCTGAGTGGGTCTAATATTAATTGAATTTTCTTTCTTTTCTATAGGAATTCGATCCAGGGCTCCTGTCAGCTAATTGCTAAGTTCTCTGCCAAACCACTAGTTTTGTCAAGTGCCTCTGTAGCCCCTGGAATCACGGTCAAAGTTGCCCCTCCCCACCAAAATCTGAAATGGTGCCCCTGATAAGTGTGAAAGCAGCTGTGCTTGTGCGTGCGTTGGGGTGAAGGTGAGTATTGGTGTGCATTGGTGTGAACGCGTGAGTTTTGGGCGAAGGTGAGCATTGGTGTGCGTTGGTGTGCACATGCGCGTTTGGGTGAAGGTGAGTATTGATGTGCGTTGGTGTGCACGCGCGCGTTTGGGTGAAGGTGAGTATTGGTGTGTGTTGGTGTGCACGCGCGCGTTTGGGTGAAGGTGAGTATTGGTGTGCGTTGGTGTGCACGCGTGCGTTTGAGTGAAGGTGATTATTGGTGTGCGTTGGTGTGCACGCGCGCGTTTGGGTGAAGGTGAGTATTGGTGTGCATTGGTGTGCATGCGTGAGTTTGGACGAAGGTGAGCGTTGGTGTGCACGCGTGCGTTTGGGTGAAGGTGATTATTGGTGTGCGTTGGTGTGCACGCGCGCGTTTGGGTGAAGGTGAGTATTGGTGTGCGTTGGTGTGCACGCGCGCGTTTGGGTGAAGGTGAGTATTGGTGTGCGTTGGTGTGCATGCGTGAGTTTGGGCGAAGGTGATTATTGATGTGCGTTGGTGTGCACGCGCGCGTTTGGGTGAAGGTGAGTATTGGTGTGCGTTGGTGTGCATGCGTGAGTTTGGGCGAAGGTGATTATTGATGTGCGTTGGTGTGCACACATGCGTTTGGGTGAAGGTGATTGTTGGTGTGCGTTGGTGTGCACGCGTGCGTTTGGGTGAAGGTGAGCGTTGGTGTGCATTGGTGTGCACGCGCGCGTTTGGGTGAAGGTGAGTATTGGTGTGCGTTGGTGTGCATGCGTGAGTTTGGGTGAAGGTGATTATTGGTGTGCGTTGGTGTGCACGCGCGCATTTGGGTGAAGGTGAGTATTGGTGTGCGTTGGTGTGCACGCGTGCGTTTGGGTGAAGGTGATTATTGGTGTGCGTTGGTGTGCACGCGCGCATTTGGGTGAAGGTGAGTATTGGTGTGCGTTGGTGTGCACACATGCGTTTGGGTGAAGGTGATTGTTGGTGTGCGTTGGTGTGCATGCGTGAGTTTGGGCGAAGGTGATTATTGGTGTGCGTTGGTGTGCACACATGCGTTTGGGTGAAGGTGAGTATTGGTGTGCGTTGGTGTGCATGCGTGAGTTTGGGTGAAGGTGATTATTGGTGTGCGTTGGTGTGCACGCGCGCGTTTGGGTGAAGGTGAGTATTGGTGTGCATTGGTGTGCATGCGTGAGTTTGGACGAAGGTGAGCGTTGGTGTGCACGCGTGCGTTTGGGTGAAGGTGATTATTGGTGTGCGTTGGTGTGCACGCGCGCGTTTGGGTGAAGGTGAGTATTGGTGTGCGTTGGTGTGCACGCGCGCGTTTGGGTGAAGGTGAGTATTGGTGTGCGTTGGTGTGCATGCGTGAGTTTGGGTGAAGGTGATTATTGGTGTGCGTTGGTGTGCACGCGCGCATTTGGGTGAAGGTGAGTATTGGTGTGCGTTGGTGTGCATGCGTGAGTTTGGGCGAAGGTGATTATTGATGTGCGTTGGTGTGCACACATGCGTTTGGGTGAAGGTGATTGTTGGTGTGCGTTGGTGTGCACGCGTGCGTTTGGGTGAAGGTGAGCGTTGGTGTGCATTGGTGTGCACGCGCGCGTTTGGGTGAAGGTGAGTATTGGTGTGCGTTGGTGTGCATGCGTGAGTTTGGGTGAAGGTGATTATTGGTGTGCGTTGGTGTGCACGCGCGCATTTGGGTGAAGGTGAGTATTGGTGTGCGTTGGTGTGCACGCGTGCGTTTGGGTGAAGGTGATTATTGGTGTGCGTTGGTGTGCACGCGCGCATTTGGGTGAAGGTGAGTATTGGTGTGCGTTGGTGTGCATGCGTGAGTTTGAGTGAAGGTGATTATTGGTGTGCGTTGGTGTGCACACATGCGTTTGGGTGAAGGTGATTGTTGGTGTGCGTTGGTGTGCATGCGTGAGTTTGGGCGAAGGTGATTATTGGTGTGCGTTGGTGTGCACACATGCGTTTGGGTGAAGGTGAGTATTGGTGTGTGTTGGTGTGCATGCGTGAGTTTGGGTGAAGGTGATTATTGGTGTGCGTTGGTGTGCACGCGCGCATTTGGGTGAAGGTGAGTATTGGTGTGCGTTGGTGTGCATGCGTGAGTTTGGGCGAAGGTGATTATTGGTGTGCGTTGGTGTGCACACATGCGTTTGGGTGAAGGTGAGTATTGGTGTGCGTTGGTGTGCACGCGTGCGTTTGGGTGAAGGTGAGTATTGGTGTGCGTTGGTGTGTACGCGTGCGTTTGGGTGAAGGTGAGTATTGGTGTGCATTGGTGTGCATGTGTGAGTTTGGGCGAAGGTGATTATTGGTGTGCGTTGGTGTGCACACATGCGTTTGGGTGAAGGTGAGTATTGGTGTGCATTGGTGTGCATGCGTGCGTTTGGGTGAAGGTGAGCGTTGGTGTGCGTTGGTGTGCACGCGTGCGTTTGGGTGAAGGTGAGCGTTGGTGTGCATTGGTGTGCACACATGCGTTTGGGTGATGGTGATTGTTGGTGTGCGTTGGTGTGCACGCGTGCGTTTGGGTGAAGGTGAGCATTGGTGTGCATTGGTGTGCACGCGTGCGTTTGGGTGAAGGTGAGCGTTGGTGTGCATTGGTGTGCACACATGCGTTTGGGTGATGGTGATTGTTGGTGTGCGTTGGTGTGCACGCGTGCGTTTGGGTGAAGATGATTATTGGTGTGCGTTGGTGTGCACGCGTGCGTTTGGGTGAAGGTGAGCATTGGTGTGCGTTGGTGTGCACGCGTGCGTTTGGGTGAAGGTGAGCGTTGGTGTGCATTGGTGTGCACACATGCGTTTGGGTGATGGTGATTGTTGGTGTGCGTTGGTGTGCACGCGTGCGTTTGGGTGAAGGTGATTATTGGTGTGCGTTGGTGTGCACGCGCGCGTTTGGGTGAAGGTGAGTATTGGTGTGCGTTGGTGTGCATGCGTGAGTTTGAGTGAAGGTGATTATTGGTGTGCGTTGGTGTGCACGCGCGCGTTTGGGTGAAGGTGAGTATTGGTGTGCGTTGGTGTGCATGCGTGAGTTTGGGCGAAGGTGATTATTGGTGTGTGTTGGTGTGCACACATGCGTTTGGGTGAAGGTGATTGTTGGTGTGCGTTGGTGTGCATGCGTGAGTTTGGGCGAAGGTGATTATTGGTGTGTGTTGGTGTGCACACATGCGTTTGGGTGAAGGTGATTGTTGGTGTGCGTTGGTGTGCACGCGTGCGTTTGGGTGAAGGTGAGTATTGGTGTGCATTGGTGTGCACACATGCGTTTGGGTGAAGGTGATTGTTGGTGTGCGTTGGTGTGCACGCGTGCGTTTGGGCGAAGGTGAGCGTTGGTGTGCATTGGTGTGCACACATGCGTTTGGGTGAAGGTGAGCGTTGGTGTGCGTTGGTGTGCACACATGCGTTTGGGTGAAGGTGATTGTTGGTGTGCGTTGGTGTGCACGCGTGCGTTTGGGCGAAGGTGAGCGTTGGTGTGCATTGGTGTGCACACATGTGTTTGGGTGAAGGTGATTGTTGGTGTGCGTTGGTGTGCACACATGCGTTTGGGTGAAGGTGATTGTTGGTGTGCGTTGGTGTGCACGCGCGCGTTTGGGTGAACGTGTACATTTGTAAGTGTAACTATGTGCATGTGTGCGGTGCAGAGGGCTGTTTGCTTCTGCAGCTCGTGCAGGAACAGACACAACCCCTCCCGGAGCGTGACGCCAGCCGTGCAGCATCTTTGTTGCGCTGCACAAGAGCCTGTGCACGGGCCCCCGGGAGTTTGGCTCGGCAGTAGCAGCGCGTTCCTTCCAGGCCCGTAGCACAAGCCCTTTGGCCTTTCGCTGGCTCGGGGCTCGGCTCCTCGCTGCAGATTTTCCCAGCTGTGGTTTCCTCAGGAAGCTCTGGAATGGGGACGAGGAAGATTCTTCCACGGCTCCCTCTGTGCCGGGGAACAGCCGGGAGGGGGAAACCAGGGCAGGGGCCGGGGAAGCTTTGCTCACAGCTGCCTTTGGTCGAGGCGCTGCCCGGGGCTGGCATTTCTCTGGGCTCACTTCGCTCTGCCTCTCCCTGCAGCTTCCACACGCCCTCATCTTCACCCGCACAAAGTCCGCGTCCTATGGACCACGGGCCTCTCGCGCACCCCCCACCCCCACCAGGAATGCAGCTCATAAAACCGCTGCTTGGACTCCCGCAAGGTCAATTTCCTCAAAGCCCCAGCCCGTCCCGATGGGCCAGCGCAGAGCACCCAGCTCCTCCCATCGCTTGGGGGGGTGGGGGCAGGACTCTCTGTGGCCGCAGCACTTTCTCCGGGGTGGGCTGGTGCTGGGAAAGTCCAGAGGCCACTGTGCTCAGCTCCCCACACCGCCAGGGAGGAAGTCAGCAGCTCTGGGAGTTTCTGGTGGCGGGCACCGCAGGGGGGAGGGAAAGCACATTGCTGCTTGTGGGCAGCGCCAGCGGGCAGGCAGGGAGAAAGCCCAAGCGGCAGGGGGGGAAGGTGCCGGCCCCCAGCTGAGGCTGCCGGAGAGCGGCTCTGGCTACACATACACAGATCCCTGGCTCAGAGCTACGCCCCGGCTTTCCAGCCCCCTGGGCAGGAGCCCCTCGGCGTGCCAGAGCCCCCAGGGGACCCGCTCTTCCCGCAGGCCTGGCCACGTGCCTCACCGCCTCCGAGGCTGAGCCTGGGGGCTCCAGCCCTCCTGCTGCCCGCCGTGAGCTCTGCCCGGTGGGTCCGGCTGAGCCCGACACCTGGGCACAGACCTGGCCCCTCTGCAGGGACCAGCGCGGCTCAGGCAGGACCGGCAGCGACCCCCAGGCGCGTCCCCCAAGCAGAGACGGGCTCGTTGGCCCCCGGCCCCGGGACGGCCCCAGGTTGGCGCAGAGCAGCGAAAGCTCAAACATATTATTACAGAAAATTTCCACTTTGTTACAGGTGCATAGGGGTTAGAGCAATGGAGCCAGGACTCCTGGGTTCTCTCCCCGGCTCTGGGAGGGGAGTGGGGTCTAGTGGTTAAAGCAGAGGGGGCTGGGAGCCGGGACTCCTGGGTTCTCTCCCCGGCTCTGGGAGGGGAGTGGGGTCTAGTGGTTAGGGCTGGGAACCAGGACTCCTGGGTTCTCTCCCTGGCTCTGGCTCTGCCACATGAGTCACTTCAGCTGTCTCTTGCGGGAAGAAGCAATGATCCTAACGGGCAAGTCATGAGCCTGCGTTCTTGTGAAGACCTTGGGCCTCCCCTCCTACCTCCGAGCTAAGCGCAGCAGCGCAAGCCAGGGCCTGCAGCAGAGCGGGGTGGGGGCTTGACACGCTGCCAGCTCTAGCCCCCGCTGGGATGGAAGGGCTGAGGGAGTCATGGAAACAAGTAGCTCCCGGCCGCGATCTGAGGAGCTGGGGCTGGAACTGCCAGCTGCCCTTGCTGCCCCAAGGAGGAACCCCCCCGGCTGCCTTCAGACCCCCCCCCCCCGCCCCGCCCCGCTGGACTCGGAGCAGCACAGACAATTCCTGTTACCAGCCCACCCCCCAGCCCCTCCCCCAGCTAAAGCTGTAAGAACCCCCACCCCCGGTTTTAAAATGCAAAAAAAACTCCCGAAAGACACTGCTCTAACCCCTAGCTCCCTCTCCCCAAAGCTGGGACTAGAACCCAGGAGTCCTGACTCCCAGCCCCCTCCTCTAACCACTAGTCCCCCCTCCCCAAAGCTGGGACTAGAACCCAGGAGTCCTGCTCCCAGCCCCCCTCCTCTAACCACTAGCCCCCCCTCCCCAAAGCTGGGACTAGAACCCAGGAGTCCTGACTCCCAGCCCCCCTCCTCTAACCACTAGCCCCCCCCCTCCTCAAAGCTGGGACTAGAACCCAGGAGTCCTGCTCCCAGCCCCCCCCCCCAAAGCTGGGATAGAACCCAGGAGTCCTGCTCCCACTCCTTTTCTTTTGCTACTTGTGAGACACGACAACACCCTCTTGGCACCAGTGCAAAGCCAAAGTTTCTGCTGCTCTATCGGGGGCGGGGAGGGGCTCGGATCTGCAGAAGAGGAAGCTCTGGAGGACTTTTCTTCCTCCCCTGCTAACATCATCCGGAGCGCCAAAGCAAACCGCCGCGTCTCCACGGAGATTATCAGCCTGGAGCTGGGTACCTGGAAATGACTGGGCCTGTCCTGGCACATGCTGGCTGAGACAGGCTCGAGCCAAGCAAGGAGGAGCCGAGCGGCTGCTGCCCTCAGAACTAGCCTCAGCCACAGCTGTAAAGGTCAGAAGAGACCCAGGACTAGGGGCTGGTCTACACTACAAAGTCAGGTCGGCTTCACTGCATCACTCAGGGCGGTGAAAAATCCCATGCCCCGTGCAACGGCGTTACGCCGACCTAAGGCCCAGCGTGGACAGGTCCAGGCTGAGGGGAGAAGTCATCCATCGGCCTCGCTGCTGCCTCGGAGAGGTGGATTCCCCACAGCCCCGGAAGAACCGCTGTGTCTCTGCCGATGTAGCGTGTCTGGTGTAGACACAGCCTAGGTCTCCTGGAGAACACAGGCCGAAGAACCGGAGAGGTGATGATGGCATTATCCCAGACCTCTACAAAGCCAGTGGGTACCCGCCACCCACCTTCAGACCCAACAGAATGAGCAATCAAGCCTGGCTATGTAGTAAAAACAGCTGGGGAGATACCGCCCAAGGCCCTAGGCTGAGCTGAGCTGCATGGGCTGGCGGGTTTCCCTGGAGCGAGGCGATGGACTGGTGTGTGTTGGAGGCAGGAGCAGGAGCTGTGAGAGAAAGCTGGGGCACAGAGCTCTCTGGGGGTGTTAAGGCCAGGGCACGGCCTGCTGCTGCTCGTTCCCACAGGCTGCACATTCTCCGTCACCAGCAGGAGTGCAAGTAGGGCAGTACCCTCCAACTAAAATGATTAGGGGTTTGGAACAGGTCCCATATGAGGAGAGAGTAAAGAGGCTAGGACTTTTCAGCTTGGAAAAGAGGAGACTAAGGGGGGATATGATAGAGGTCTATAAAATCATGAGTGATGTAGAGAAAGTAAATAAGGAAAAGTTATTTACTTGTTCCCATAATACAAGAACTAGGGGCCACCAAATGAAATTAATGGGCAGCAGGTTTAAAACAAATACAAGGAAGTTCTTCTTCACACAGCACACAGCCAACCTGTGGAACTCCTTGCCTGAGGAGGTTGTGAAGGCTAGGACTATAACAGGGTTTAAAAGAGAACTGGATAAATTCATGGTGGTTAAGTCCATTAATGGCTATTAGCCAGGACGGGTAAGGAATGGTGTCCCTAGCCTCTGTTTGTCAGAGGGGGGTGATAGATGGCAGGAGAGAGATCACTTGATCATTACCTGTTAGGTTCACTCCCTCTGGGGCACCTGGCATTGGCCACTGTCGGTAGACAGGATACTGGGCTGGATGGACCTTTGGTCTGACCCGGTATGGCCGTTCTTATGTTCTTATGTATGCAGTACCAGTAAGAGATTTTTAGCAGGTACAGGCTACCTGAAAGACTTGGGGCTAGAGCCCACCCCCACTCCGGAGGGGGAGGGGGTGGGGGTGGGGCTGCACTCTGCTCCTTAAAGGAGCAGCACGCTGCTAGGGAGAACATTCATTCTTTAAATGGCTTTAACCGCACAATACATATGCTAACAAACTTAAACAAAGCCTTTGTTTAAGTTTGTTAGCGTATGCATTGTGCTATTTGGTCAGAAGTCCTCAAGAGGGGAGTGGGGGGGTGACGGGTTGGGAACTGCCACCTGATCTGCTGGGACTACCTCTGAGCCTGTTTTCCCTGGCAGCTTGGGACTTCAGTACCCTGTCTTGTTGAGCCAGACACACCAGCCTGCTGCAAACGCAGACCCGGGTCTGAACCATGTCCCCCAAAAGGTGCAGGCTTAACTGAAAACAGCTTAGAAAGTGCTCCTGTCTCCAGCACCCAGATACCCAGTTCCCAATGGGATCCAAACCCCAAACAAATCCGTTTTACTCTGTATAAAGCTTATACAGGATAAACTCATAAATTGTTTGCCCTCTATAACACTGATAGGGAGATATGCACAGCTGTTTGCTCCCCCAGGAATTAATTGCTTGATCTGGGTTAATTAATAAGTAAAAAGTGATTTTATTAAATATAAAAAGTAGGATTTAAGTGGTTCCAAGTGTAAACAGAGTCAGGATGAGCTCTACCCTGACATCTGGTGGTGAATTGTGGAAAAGAACTTCAGGGGCTGATCTTGTTTGCATAGGCACACCCACTCTGCCTAGCCTGAGCCCACGGCAGCCCAAATGGTCACTTGGGCTAATTATAATAATTATAATTAATGGAGATATCCCATCTCCTAGAACTGGAAGGGACCCTGAAAGGTCATCAAGTCCAGCCCCCTGCCTTCACTAGCAGGACCAAGTACTGATTTTGCCCCAGATCCCCAAGTGGCCCCCTCAAGGATTGAACTCACAACCCTGGGTTTAGCAGGCCAATGCTCAAACCACTGAGCTATCCCTCCCCCCCTGCTGTGGGATCCCCAGTTTCTCTGTTATTGGGGCAGGAAGAATAAAGTGTTGTTACCCTGATTATGTGAATCAAGGACAGTGGAACTGTTTTAGGACAGAGGGACTCGCCATCAACTAAGTAGCACTCGCTAGACAAGGGACATGGGTTCCACAACCCAGTGAATGGAGAGAGGCTGGGGCAGGTATTTGTATGTGATGGTGTGGGCCTGAAACACCAATAGCACCTTCTCCTTGCTCTACTGTGGAGTATCAGAGCTAATTTTGATTCTATTAGGAGTCTAGTTACAGGCTGCTGAGCTGAATTCACTTTGGGCCAATGGTGCAGTAGCACTGGGGCTCCCCTACTACAAGCTGAAATCACTAAAGAGCTAAAATTACTGAGTGTTGAAATCACTGAGTGCTGGGGGAGCAGAGCAGTTTGTGGAGCAGCTCATGGGATGGCTGGTGGAGCAGAGCAGCTGGTGGAGTGGCTCATGGTGAAGGCTGCAGCAGAACCCCATGGAGAGATGGGGCAGTTGGCCTTGGACCATGTAAGGTGCCCCTTAACACCCCCGTGTTCTCCCCCCCGCCCACTCCCCCCCCCCCCCCGGGCTGGGAGGTAAAACTCTGCAGATAAACTTTTGAACTCTGGGGCTGCACTGACCAGGGACAGAGACTATTGGGTTGCTGGACTCAAGAGACTTTTGGGGTGTTGGACTTTTGGGACTTTGGGTGATTTTGGGGTGGCTGGACTTAAGACCCTGAGGGGAAAAGGACACTGCCAAACTTACCTGGGGGTGGGTCTTTTGCTCATGGTTTGTGTTATGAATCCTGTTTGTGGTGTTTCCCCAACATAATGCTGCATTGTTTCCCTCCTTTATTAAAAGGCTTTTGCTACACTCAGACTCCGTGCTTGCGAGAGGGGAAGTATTGCCTCTTAGAGGCGCCAGGACGGGGTGGTATGTAATTGTCCCAGGTCACTGGGTGGGGGCTCGAGCTGGTTTTGCATTGTGTTATTGAAAGGGAACCGCTAGATACTGAACCCGGCCCTTGTTGCTGCCAACTCAGACGGGCAGAAGGGTTACACAAGTAATAACAGACAGAACAAAGTAAATTACCAAGCGAAATAAAATAAAACACATAAGTCTAAGCCTAATACAGTTAGCCCTGGTCTACACTACAAGTTTAGGTCAAATTTAGCAGCGTTAGATCGATTTAACCCTGCACCCGTCCACACGACAAAGCCATTTTTGTCAACTTAAAGGGCTTTTAAAATTGATTTCTGTACTCCTCCCCGACGAGGGGATTAGCGCTGAAATCAACCTTGCTGGGTCGAATTTGGGGTAGTGTGAACGCAATTCGACGGTATTGGCCTCCGGGAGCTATCCCAGAGTGCTCCATTGTGACCGCTCTGGACAGCACTCTCAACTCAGATGCACTGGCAAGGTAGACAGGAAAAGCCCCGCGAACTTTTGAATTTCATTTCCTGTTTGGCCAGGGCCGGCTTTAGGGCGATTCACCCGATTCCCCCGAATCAGGCCCCGCGCCCCTAAGAGGCCCCCGCAATGTCCCGAAGGACCCTCCGCCGCCGTAGGCACCGGCAGCCAATCGAGCTGTCGCCGAAGTCCCGCCGCTGTCTTCAGCGGCAGCTCTTTTGAATTGGGCCCCACAGTGCCTAAAGCTGGCCCTGTCTAGGACACTAGTGGGGCAGTTAATATCCCAGTTCAGGGGCAAGAAACGGCGCCCTGAACACCCCCCAGCCCCCCAGAAGAGAAAGCGCGAGACCAATCATAGTAGTACCGGCAAATTGCCACACATTGAAGACAATGGGACTATTTGCATGGGCTGGTAAGAGTTTCAGGAGTCTGCTCTGTTCCTATAAAGGAAGTTGAATCCCCCATTGAAATGCAATGTTTGGGTACAATACCACAATGCAGTTTAGGATACAGTTCTACTTAAAAATTATCTTTTAATAAGTCTTACATAGGCTGAAATGGCTCCTCACCCAACTCCCATATTCCATATAAACAGAATGAATACTACAGATGTGGGGGGAAGTGAGTAGTTAAGCATGTTGATGTTTGTATGTACAAAGGGGGGCGGCGGAGGGGATGGGGAGAGTGCAGGAGCCCCGGGCTGGGGGCGGGGCGGGGAGGAGTCACATGGAGTGTCACGTGGGGAGGTCACGTGCCCCCCCTTGTGTCCCTCCCCTGAGTGCAGTACCAGCAAGAAATGATTTCTACTTGCACCACTGGTCACCAGGAATAGACCCGGCTTGTAGTGTCAGTTTCTCCTCTGAGGGGTAACGACCCTGGGAAGGCCCCGTGGCTGCTGAGACGCTGGAGCCGAAGGGGGCCAGCCGGCTAGAAAGGACGTGCTGTCTGGACACAGTATATAACACGCGCCCGCCCGTGCCAGCCTTCCTCCCCCTGCCTCAGCCTGTCTACGCCCCAGAGCTCGGCGAGCTGGCTTTGCGCCCCAGAGGGGCATTCGGGGATGAGATGAGCTTGGCTGCTTCCCTTTCCTCCCAGCTCACCGGGTTTGGAGCGCGCTGTCCGTGACTCTCCAGCAGCAGGAAGAAGCAAGTTCCCAAGATGTATCCCCCGCGGGGCACTGACTGGGGACTTGCCAAGCTGCTAACAGCTTTTGCCCAAATCAGCACAATTCCTCCCCCCCACACACACACATGTTTATAAAATGGTGATTTAGCAACAGAGCTAAAAACTCGTTGATTTTTGCTCCGCTCCAGGCCCAGCCTGGTTCCGAAGCGAGACTAGCAAGAGCTGTTTGCACCTGCCCTCTCTCAGACCGTCGACAAACACCCACCCACCCAGACCCCATCCTTTGCAGTCTGCTCCACACCTACCACCAGACCCCGTGCATCCCAGCAACAGGGGGACGTGTCTTGTGAGGCACTGGGGAGTGGCCGGGGGCGGGGGGGAGGGGACAGCTGGGGGCTGGGAAAGGATGGCCTAGACTGGGACTTGGGCGGGTGACTGGCTTCAATTATTTGCTCCGCCACCGACTTTCTGTGTGACCTTAGGTAAATCCCTTAATCTCTCTGGTCCTTAGGTCCCCATGTGTTAAAACCCATTGAGGAGGAAGGCTCGAGGACGCAGGCAGTAGAGGGTGAGGCTGCGGCACCCTGGGGTGAAGGGCAGAGCGATGGGGAAGCTGGGGCTGTTTGCAGCTGCAGCGTCAGGCGTCCCAGCGGACGGGCTGAGCCAGCAGCCGGGAGAGGCCCCGCCCGTCCCTCTTCCCCCCCCCCCCCCCATGCCTGTGTGGTTGCTGCCAAGCTCATGACCTCCAGCTGGGTGATCCATTCGGGACAAACAAACCAGCAATCCTCTTTTATTGCTGGCTGCTTGCGCTGACTCAGCTCCCAGCCCCATGCCCAAGTATCACCTGACATCTGCAGGCCCTGCATCTTCTTCAGCTGCTGGCCTGGGCCAGAGAATCCCCCCTCCCCCATGGACCCCAATCACTTGTGTTTGGCTCGAGCAGATCCTCCAGAGAGGCTCCAGCGGGATGCGAAGCTATCAATAGACAGAGAATGGTGTAAAACCATGCCTGGCGTGGAGAAAGTAAACAAGGAAGTGTTATTTACTCCGTCTCATAACACACGAACCAGGGGTCACCAGATGAAATGAACAGGCAGCAGCTTTAAAACAAAAACAAGGAAGTATTTCTTCACACAACGCACAGTCAACCTGGGGAACTCCTTGCCAGAGGATGTTGTGAAGGCCAAGACTATAACAGGGTTCAAAAAAGAACTAGATAAGTTCATGGAGGGTAGGTCCATCAATGGCTATTAGCCAGGACGGGCAGGGATGGTGTCCCTAGCCTCTGTTTGTCAGAAGCTGGGAATGGGCGACAGGGGATGGGTCACTTGATGATTCCCTGTTCTGTTCATTCCCTCTGGGGCACCTGGCATTGGCCACTGTTGGAAGACGGGACACTGGGCTGGATGGACCTTTGATCTGAACCAGTCTGGCTGTTCTGACGCCCCTTGGGAGTTTGGTAATCACCCTTACTGGGGAAAACGGGGACCTTATTTCGAACTGGACTTTGTCTGGCGTTAACGTTAGCCACTGGCTCTTGGTCCACAACTTGGAGAGCCCTTAGGGCCTCCGGTGCCGGGAGCTCACGTGCCGTGACTGGCTCACCTCTCGAGCTGCTTTCTGAGCCACGACACAGCCCGAGCACGTTAAGTCTCCACAAAAACAACGCGGAGTCCGGTGGCACCGTAGAAACGAACCGATTTATTCGGGCAGAAGCTTTTGTGGGTAAAACCCCCTCTTCCCTCGCTGCTTTTGTGGATACGGACTAGCACAGCTCCCCCTCTGATACTTAAGTCTCCACTGTTCGGCATTTCCTCCAGCCCTCCATTTAGCTGTCCCTTCGCTGCTCCCTCCCCATTCAGAGCTGGGAGGCCCGTGGCTAGGTGCCAATTGCAGCTTCTGCTGGAGGTCAGAGCAGCTGATCACGAAGCTCCCGTCTGCCTTGAAAACTCTGCGAGCCCAATTCCTGGGCGCCCCGCTCGCTACACGGTCATTCCCGCCAGCACAAAGCGTTCCTCGTGCTTTGCACACACTTTGCACCCGTGCGAATGACTGCACAAGGGGCTGGGCCAGGGGGGCTCCAGCCCAGGGAATCTAGGAGTGAACTCAGCATGACGCCGATGAAGGACCCAGCCTGCCTTGAGGTGCTCAGCAAAGCATCTCCTCCCCTCGGCCACGGAGTGCGGATCGCCCGCCAAGCAGCGGGCCGGGGGCTGTCTCCTTGGGCGCCGCCAGCTGCTGACGGTGTCAGGGCCACGACTGCCCTCCCTGTGGCTGGCAAAGGGCCCCAGCTGGAGGCGGGGGGGGTGTCATTCTAAAGCTGCAATCGGCTCCCAGAGTTAGGCCCAGGAAGGGAGTTATTTGGGGGTTGGAATCTGGATCAAAAAAAGCTGGAAGGACTCTTGAGAGCTGTGTTCGTGCCCCATGCCCTGCGGCTCTCCCTCCGCCAGGAAGCAGGAGGGTCGCGTTTCCGCGGTTGAGGGCGCTGCTTGGCCGGGCTCAGAAGGTTCCAGGCATCGTGTGAATTCCCTGGCCTGCCCCAGGAGCCAAGCACTGGACTCCCTCTGGCCTGGCTCCCCGGGAACGCAGCGCCAGCACGCAGCTACTCCCTGCCGGCTAGGTCCCAGTGCTGCCGGCGCTTAAATCCCATCAGCCTGTGGGATGCAGGGGCTAGTGGTTAGTGCAGGGGGCTGGCAGTCAGGACTCCTGGGTTCTATTCCACTGACCCTCTGTGCCTTAGTTTCTCTATCTACAAAGCAGGGATGATAACACCCATCCACACTCTCACGGGCTTGCTCTCTCCCGGCACCCACGGGGGTGAGATAGGCCTTGGACTCACCCACCTCCCATCCTCGGTGCCCAGGCACGCGCCAGGCAGTCGTCTGCACCCAGCCGGGTGTGGGAGGCTCAGCCCTCGGCCGAGTCCGTGGGAGTGCACCTGGGCCAGGGCTGTCATGCATCCCCCGAGGACAGGAAACGGAGCTGGCCGCAGGCTGCCTGCTGTCTGTGATAGTCCAGCGCCCGCAGCCGAGCACTCGCTGGAGTCCGAGCGCAGACGGCCGGGGCCCGGCCCACCTGCCACTCGCAGGCTGGTTGTCTGAGCAGCCTCTGCCCTAAGCTACATTTCTCTGCAGGAGGAGGCGGGGGGACCTGCCACCCTGGCCCAGCCTGGCCAGCCACCCCTCACAGCTCTGCGTCCTGCCCCGTGCAGCGCACCGTCTGGGTCCCGCTTCGGGCCACGTGTCAGCAGCCCAACCCACGGCGATGGCTTCTCTTGGCACCAGGCACTGGCCGGGTCCGAGACATGGGACAGACCTGCCAGCCAAGGGCTCCCCAGCAAGGCTGGGTGGGGCCGGGGCTCCCAGAGGAACTGGAGGTTCTGCCCCTTCCAGCGCCCACGAGCGCTGCCCCAGCCAGCTGGGGTTCCCTCTTCCTAAGGCCCTTCCTCCAGACGTCGACAGAGCCCACGGCTGCTCTTTAACCCCTTCCTGCCCGGCCCCCCAAAGCCCTCCCCCGTGCAGTGTTTCTCGCCAGCCCCCTGCTCGAAGGTGCGTCCCCGCATGACCCACGGCAGCACCGCACGCTGCAGAGTTTGCAGCAGGGACACGGGCAAAGCTGGGCACTGTTGCCCTGTCGTTTGTATCACTGCCCAAGAGTGCTGGGAGATGGTCGATTTCAGAAC
>NC_088701.1:0-12500 GCF_028017835.1 Emys orbicularis | reverse complement strand
GGTTAGGGTTAGGGTTAGGGTTAGGGTTAGGGTTAGGGTTAGGGTTAGGGTTAGGGTTAGGGTTAGGGTTAGGGTTAGGGTTAGGGTTAGGGTTAGGGTTAGGGTTAGGGTTAGGGTTAGGGTTAGGGTTAGGGTTAGGGTTAGGGTTAGGGTTAGGGTTAGGGTTAGGGTTAGGGTTAGGGTTAGGGTTAGGGTTAGGGTTAGGGTTAGGGTTAGGGTTAGGGTTAGGGTTAGGGTTAGGGTTAGGGTTAGGGTTAGGGTTAGGGTTAGGGTTAGGGTTAGGGTTAGGGTTAGGGTTAGGGTTAGGGTTAGGGTTAGGGTTAGGGTTAGGGTTAGGGTTAGGGTTAGGGTTAGGGTTAGGGTTAGGGTTAGGGTTAGGGTTAGGGTTAGGGTTAGGGTTAGGGTTAGGGTTAGGGTTAGGGTTAGGGTTAGGGTTAGGGTTAGGGTTAGGGTTAGGGTTAGGGTTAGGGTTAGGGTTAGGGTTAGGGTTAGGGTTAGGGTTAGGGTTAGGGTTAGGGTTAGGGTTAGGGTTAGGGTTAGGGTTAGGGTTAGGGTTAGGGTTAGGGTTAGGGTTAGGGTTAGGGTTAGGGTTAGGGTTAGGGTTAGGGTTAGGGTTAGGGTTAGGGTTAGGGTTAGGGTTAGGGTTAGGGTTAGGGTTAGGGTTAGGGTTAGGGTTAGGGTTAGGGTTAGGGTTAGGGTTAGGGTTAGGGTTAGGGTTAGGGTTAGGGTTAGGGTTAGGGTTAGGGTTAGGGTTAGGGTTAGGGTTAGGGTTAGGGTTAGGGTTAGGGTTAGGGTTAGGGTTAGGGTTAGGGTTAGGGTTAGGGTTAGGGTTAGGGTTAGGGTTAGGGTTAGGGTTAGGGTTAGGGTTAGGGTTAGGGTTAGGGTTAGGGTTAGGGTTAGGGTTAGGGTTAGGGTTAGGGTTAGGGTTAGGGTTAGGGTTAGGGTTAGGGTTAGGGTTAGGGTTAGGGTTAGGGTTAGGGTTAGGGTTAGGGTTAGGGTTAGGGTTAGGGTTAGGGTTAGGGTTAGGGTTAGGGTTAGGGTTAGGGTTAGGGTTAGGGTTAGGGTTAGGGTTAGGGTTAGGGTTAGGGTTAGGGTTAGGGTTAGGGTTAGGGTTAGGGTTAGGGTTAGGGTTAGGGTTAGGGTTAGGGTTAGGGTTAGGGTTAGGGTTAGGGTTAGGGTTAGGGTTAGGGTTAGGGTTAGGGTTAGGGTTAGGGTTAGGGTTAGGGTTAGGGTTAGGGTTAGGGTTAGGGTTAGGGTTAGGGTTAGGGTTAGGGTTAGGGTTAGGGTTAGGGTTAGGGTTAGGGTTAGGGTTAGGGTTAGGGTTAGGGTTAGGGTTAGGGTTAGGGTTAGGGTTAGGGTTAGGGTTAGGGTTAGGGTTAGGGTTAGGGTTAGGGTTAGGGTTAGGGTTAGGGTTAGGGTTAGGGTTAGGGTTAGGGTTAGGGTTAGGGTTAGGGTTAGGGTTAGGGTTAGGGTTAGGGTTAGGGTTAGGGTTAGGGTTAGGGTTAGGGTTAGGGTTAGGGTTAGGGTTAGGGTTAGGGTTAGGGTTAGGGTTAGGGTTAGGGTTAGGGTTAGGGTTAGGGTTAGGGTTAGGGTTAGGGTTAGGGTTAGGGTTAGGGTTAGGGTTAGGGTTAGGGTTAGGGTTAGGGTTAGGGTTAGGGTTAGGGTTAGGGTTAGGGTTAGGGTTAGGGTTAGGGTTAGGGTTAGGGTTAGGGTTAGGGTTAGGGTTAGGGTTAGGGTTAGGGTTAGGGTTAGGGTTAGGGTTAGGGTTAGGGTTAGGGTTAGGGTTAGGGTTAGGGTTAGGGTTAGGGTTAGGGTTAGGGTTAGGGTTAGGGTTAGGGTTAGGGTTAGGGTTAGGGTTAGGGTTAGGGTTAGGGTTAGGGTTAGGGTTAGGGTTAGGGTTAGGGTTAGGGTTAGGGTTAGGGTTAGGGTTAGGGTTAGGGTTAGGGTTAGGGTTAGGGTTAGGGTTAGGGTTAGGGTTAGGGTTAGGGTTAGGGTTAGGGTTAGGGTTAGGGTTAGGGTTAGGGTTAGGGTTAGGGTTAGGGTTAGGGTTAGGGTTAGGGTTAGGGTTAGGGTTAGGGTTAGGGTTAGGGTTAGGGTTAGGGTTAGGGTTAGGGTTAGGGTTAGGGTTAGGGTTAGGGTTAGGGTTAGGGTTAGGGTTAGGGTTAGGGTTAGGGTTAGGGTTAGGGTTAGGGTTAGGGTTAGGGTTAGGGTTAGGGTTAGGGTTAGGGTTAGGGTTAGGGTTAGGGTTAGGGTTAGGGTTAGGGTTAGGGTTAGGGTTAGGGTTAGGGTTAGGGTTAGGGTTAGGGTTAGGGTTAGGGTTAGGGATAGGGTTAGGGTTAGGGTTAGGGTTAGGGTTAGGGTTAGGGTTAGGGTTAGGGTTAGGGTTAGGGTTAGGGTTAGGGTTAGGGTTAGGGTTAGGGTTAGGGTTAGGGTTAGGGTTAGGGTTAGGGTTAGGGTTAGGGTTAGGGTTAGGGTTAGGGTTAGGGTTAGGGTTAGGGTTAGGGTTAGGGTTAGGGTTAGGGTTAGGGTTAGGGTTAGGGTTAGGGTTAGGGTTAGGGTTAGGGTTAGGGTTAGGGTTAGGGTTAGGGTTAGGGTTAGGGTTAGGGTTAGGGTTAGGGTTAGGGTTAGGGTTAGGGTTAGGGTTAGGGTTAGGGTTAGGGTTAGGGTTAGGGTTAGGGTTAGGGTTAGGGTTAGGGTTAGGGTTAGGGTTAGGGTTAGGGTTAGGGTTAGGGTTAGGGTTAGGGTTAGGGTTAGGGTTAGGGTTAGGGTTAGGGTTAGGGTTAGGGTTAGGGTTAGGGTTAGGGTTAGGGTTAGGGTTAGGGTTAGGGTTAGGGTTAGGGTTAGGGTTAGGGTTAGGGTTAGGGTTAGGGTTAGGGTTAGGGTTAGGGTTAGGGTTAGGGTTAGGGTTAGGGTTAGGGTTAGGGTTAGGGTTAGGGTTAGGGTTAGGGTTAGGGTTAGGGTTAGGGTTAGGGTTAGGGTTAGGGTTAGGGTTAGGGTTAGGGTTAGGGTTAGGGTTAGGGTTAGGGTTAGGGTTAGGGTTAGGGTTAGGGTTAGGGTTAGGGTTAGGGTTAGGGTTAGGGTTAGGGTTAGGGTTAGGGTTAGGGTTAGGGTTAGGGTTAGGGTTAGGGTTAGGGTTAGGGTTAGGGTTAGGGTTAGGGTTAGGGTTAGGGTTAGGGTTAGGGTTAGGGTTAGGGTTAGGGTTAGGGTTAGGGTTAGGGTTAGGGTTAGGGTTAGGGTTAGGGTTAGGGTTAGGGTTAGGGTTAGGGTTAGGGTTAGGGTTAGGGTTAGGGTTAGGGTTAGGGTTAGGGTTAGGGTTAGGGTTAGGGTTAGGGTTAGGGTTAGGGTTAGGGTTAGGGTTAGGGTTAGGGTTAGGGTTAGGGTTAGGGTTAGGGTTAGGGTTAGGGTTAGGGTTAGGGTTAGGGTTAGGGTTAGGGTTAGGGTTAGGGTTAGGGTTAGGGTTAGGGTTAGGGTTAGGGTTAGGGTTAGGGTTAGGGTTAGGGTTAGGGTTAGGGTTAGGGTTAGGGTTAGGGTTAGGGTTAGGGTTAGGGTTAGGGTTAGGGTTAGGGTTAGGGTTAGGGTTAGGGTTAGGGTTAGGGTTAGGGTTAGGGTTAGGGTTAGGGTTAGGGTTAGGGTTAGGGTTAGGGTTAGGGTTAGGGTTAGGGTTAGGGTTAGGGTTAGGGTTAGGGTTAGGGTTAGGGTTAGGGTTAGGGTTAGGGTTAGGGTTAGGGTTAGGGTTAGGGTTAGGGTTAGGGTTAGGGTTAGGGTTAGGGTTAGGGTTAGGGTTAGGGTTAGGGTTAGGGTTAGGGTTAGGGTTAGGGTTAGGGTTAGGGTTAGGGTTAGGGTTAGGGTTAGGGTTAGGGTTAGGGTTAGGGTTAGGGTTAGGGTTAGGGTTAGGGTTAGGGTTAGGGTTAGGGTTAGGGTTAGGGTTAGGGTTAGGGTTAGGGTTAGGGTTAGGGTTAGGGTTAGGGTTAGGGTTAGGGTTAGGGTTAGGGTTAGGGTTAGGGTTAGGGTTAGGGTTAGGGTTAGGGTTAGGGTTAGGGTTAGGGTTAGGGTTAGGGTTAGGGTTAGGGTTAGGGTTAGGGTTAGGGTTAGGGTTAGGGTTAGGGTTAGGGTTAGGGTTAGGGTTAGGGTTAGGGTTAGGGTTAGGGTTAGGGTTAGGGTTAGGGTTAGGGTTAGGGTTAGGGTTAGGGTTAGGGTTAGGGTTAGGGTTAGGGTTAGGGTTAGGGTTAGGGTTAGGGTTAGGGTTAGGGTTAGGGTTAGGGTTAGGGTTAGGGTTAGGGTTAGGGTTAGGGTTAGGGTTAGGGTTAGGGTTAGGGTTAGGGTTAGGGTTAGGGTTAGGGTTAGGGTTAGGGTTAGGGTTAGGGTTAGGGTTAGGGTTAGGGTTAGGGTTAGGGTTAGGGTTAGGGTTAGGGTTAGGGTTAGGGTTAGGGTTAGGGTTAGGGTTAGGGTTAGGGTTAGGGTTAGGGTTAGGGTTAGGGTTAGGGTTAGGGTTAGGGTTAGGGTTAGGGTTAGGGTTAGGGTTAGGGTTAGGGTTAGGGTTAGGGTTAGGGTTAGGGTTAGGGTTAGGGTTAGGGTTAGGGTTAGGGTTAGGGTTAGGGTTAGGGTTAGGGTTAGGGTTAGGGTTAGGGTTAGGGTTAGGGTTAGGGTTAGGGTTAGGGTTAGGGTTAGGGTTAGGGTTAGGGTTAGGGTTAGGGTTAGGGTTAGGGTTAGGGTTAGGGTTAGGGTTAGGGTTAGGGTTAGGGTTAGGGTTAGGGTTAGGGTTAGGGTTAGGGTTAGGGTTAGGGTTAGGGTTAGGGTTAGGGTTAGGGTTAGGGTTAGGGTTAGGGTTAGGGTTAGGGTTAGGGTTAGGGTTAGGGTTAGGGTTAGGGTTAGGGTTAGGGTTAGGGTTAGGGTTAGGGTTAGGGTTAGGGTTAGGGTTAGGGTTAGGGTTAGGGTTAGGGTTAGGGTTAGGGTTAGGGTTAGGGTTAGGGTTAGGGTTAGGGTTAGGGTTAGGGTTAGGGTTAGGGTTAGGGTTAGGGTTAGGGTTAGGGTTAGGGTTAGGGTTAGGGTTAGGGTTAGGGTTAGGGTTAGGGTTAGGGTTAGGGTTAGGGTTAGGGTTAGGGTTAGGGTTAGGGTTAGGGTTAGGGTTAGGGTTAGGGTTAGGGTTAGGGTTAGGGTTAGGGTTAGGGTTAGGGTTAGGGTTAGGGTTAGGGTTAGGGTTAGGGTTAGGGTTAGGGTTAGGGTTAGGGTTAGGGTTAGGGTTAGGGTTAGGGTTAGGGTTAGGGTTAGGGTTAGGGTTAGGGTTAGGGTTAGGGTTAGGGTTAGGGTTAGGGTTAGGGTTAGGGTTAGGGTTAGGGTTAGGGTTAGGGTTAGGGTTAGGGTTAGGGTTAGGGTTAGGGTTAGGGTTAGGGTTAGGGTTAGGGTTAGGGTTAGGGTTAGGGTTAGGGTTAGGGTTAGGGTTAGGGTTAGGGTTAGGGTTAGGGTTAGGGTTAGGGTTAGGGTTAGGGTTAGGGTTAGGGTTAGGGTTAGGGTTAGGGTTAGGGTTAGGGTTAGGGTTAGGGTTAGGGTTAGGGTTAGGGTTAGGGTTAGGGTTAGGGTTAGGGTTAGGGTTAGGGTTAGGGTTAGGGTTAGGGTTAGGGTTAGGGTTAGGGTTAGGGTTAGGGTTAGGGTTAGGGTTAGGGTTAGGGTTAGGGTTAGGGTTAGGGTTAGGGTTAGGGTTAGGGTTAGGGTTAGGGTTAGGGTTAGGGTTAGGGTTAGGGTTAGGGTTAGGGTTAGGGTTAGGGTTAGGGTTAGGGTTAGGGTTAGGGTTAGGGTTAGGGTTAGGGTTAGGGTTAGGGTTAGGGTTAGGGTTAGGGTTAGGGTTAGGGTTAGGGTTAGGGTTAGGGTTAGGGTTAGGGTTAGGGTTAGGGTTAGGGTTAGGGTTAGGGTTAGGGTTAGGGTTAGGGTTAGGGTTAGGGTTAGGGTTAGGGTTAGGGTTAGGGTTAGGGTTAGGGTTAGGGTTAGGGTTAGGGTTAGGGTTAGGGTTAGGGTTAGGGTTAGGGTTAGGGTTAGGGTTAGGGTTAGGGTTAGGGTTAGGGTTAGGGTTAGGGTTAGGGTTAGGGTTAGGGTTAGGGTTAGGGTTAGGGTTAGGGTTAGGGTTAGGGTTAGGGTTAGGGTTAGGGTTAGGGTTAGGGTTAGGGTTAGGGTTAGGGTTAGGGTTAGGGTTAGGGTTAGGGTTAGGGTTAGGGTTAGGGTTAGGGTTAGGGTTAGGGTTAGGGTTAGGGTTAGGGTTAGGGTTAGGGTTAGGGTTAGGGTTAGGGTTAGGGTTAGGGTTAGGGTTAGGGTTAGGGTTAGGGTTAGGGTTAGGGTTAGGGTTAGGGTTAGGGTTAGGGTTAGGGTTAGGGTTAGGGTTAGGGTTAGGGTTAGGGTTAGGGTTAGGGTTAGGGTTAGGGTTAGGGTTAGGGTTAGGGTTAGGGTTAGGGTTAGGGTTAGGGTTAGGGTTAGGGTTAGGGTTAGGGTTAGGGTTAGGGTTAGGGTTAGGGTTAGGGTTAGGGTTAGGGTTAGGGTTAGGGTTAGGGTTAGGGTTAGGGTTAGGGTTAGGGTTAGGGTTAGGGTTAGGGTTAGGGTTAGGGTTAGGGTTAGGGTTAGGGTTAGGGTTAGGGTTAGGGTTAGGGTTAGGGTTAGGGTTAGGGTTAGGGTTAGGGTTAGGGTTAGGGTTAGGGTTAGGGTTAGGGTTAGGGTTAGGGTTAGGGTTAGGGTTAGGGTTAGGGTTAGGGTTAGGGTTAGGGTTAGGGTTAGGGTTAGGGTTAGGGTTAGGGTTAGGGTTAGGGTTAGGGTTAGGGTTAGGGTTAGGGTTAGGGTTAGGGTTAGGGTTAGGGTTAGGGTTAGGGTTAGGGTTAGGGTTAGGGTTAGGGTTAGGGTTAGGGTTAGGGTTAGGGTTAGGGTTAGGGTTAGGGTTAGGGTTAGGGTTAGGGTTAGGGTTAGGGTTAGGGTTAGGGTTAGGGTTAGGGTTAGGGTTAGGGTTAGGGTTAGGGTTAGGGTTAGGGTTAGGGTTAGGGTTAGGGTTAGGGTTAGGGTTAGGGTTAGGGTTAGGGTTAGGGTTAGGGTTAGGGTTAGGGTTAGGGTTAGGGTTAGGGTTAGGGTTAGGGTTAGGGTTAGGGTTAGGGTTAGGGTTAGGGTTAGGGTTAGGGTTAGGGTTAGGGTTAGGGTTAGGGTTAGGGTTAGGGTTAGGGTTAGGGTTAGGGTTAGGGTTAGGGTTAGGGTTAGGGTTAGGGTTAGGGTTAGGGTTAGGGTTAGGGTTAGGGTTAGGGTTAGGGTTAGGGTTAGGGTTAGGGTTAGGGTTAGGGTTAGGGTTAGGGTTAGGGTTAGGGTTAGGGTTAGGGTTAGGGTTAGGGTTAGGGTTAGGGTTAGGGTTAGGGTTAGGGTTAGGGTTAGGGTTAGGGTTAGGGTTAGGGTTAGGGTTAGGGTTAGGGTTAGGGTTAGGGTTAGGGTTAGGGTTAGGGTTAGGGTTAGGGTTAGGGTTAGGGTTAGGGTTAGGGTTAGGGTTAGGGTTAGGGTTAGGGTTAGGGTTAGGGTTAGGGTTAGGGTTAGGGTTAGGGTTAGGGTTAGGGTTAGGGTTAGGGTTAGGGTTAGGGTTAGGGTTAGGGTTAGGGTTAGGGTTAGGGTTAGGGTTAGGGTTAGGGTTAGGGTTAGGGTTAGGGTTAGGGTTAGGGTTAGGGTTAGGGTTAGGGTTAGGGTTAGGGTTAGGGTTAGGGTTAGGGTTAGGGTTAGGGTTAGGGTTAGGGTTAGGGTTAGGGTTAGGGTTAGGGTTAGGGTTAGGGTTAGGGTTAGGGTTAGGGTTAGGGTTAGGGTTAGGGTTAGGGTTAGGGTTAGGGTTAGGGTTAGGGTTAGGGTTAGGGTTAGGGTTAGGGTTAGGGTTAGGGTTAGGGTTAGGGTTAGGGTTAGGGTTAGGGTTAGGGTTAGGGTTAGGGTTAGGGTTAGGGTTAGGGTTAGGGTTAGGGTTAGGGTTAGGGTTAGGGTTAGGGTTAGGGTTAGGGTTAGGGTTAGGGTTAGGGTTAGGGTTAGGGTTAGGGTTAGGGTTAGGGTTAGGGTTAGGGTTAGGGTTAGGGTTAGGGTTAGGGTTAGGGTTAGGGTTAGGGTTAGGGTTAGGGTTAGGGTTAGGGTTAGGGTTAGGGTTAGGGTTAGGGTTAGGGTTAGGGTTAGGGTTAGGGTTAGGGTTAGGGTTAGGGTTAGGGTTAGGGTTAGGGTTAGGGTTAGGGTTAGGGTTAGGGTTAGGGTTAGGGTTAGGGTTAGGGTTAGGGTTAGGGTTAGGGTTAGGGTTAGGGTTAGGGTTAGGGTTAGGGTTAGGGTTAGGGTTAGGGTTAGGGTTAGGGTTAGGGTTAGGGTTAGGGTTAGGGTTAGGGTTAGGGTTAGGGTTAGGGTTAGGGTTAGGGTTAGGGTTAGGGTTAGGGTTAGGGTTAGGGTTAGGGTTAGGGTTAGGGTTAGGGTTAGGGTTAGGGTTAGGGTTAGGGTTAGGGTTAGGGTTAGGGTTAGGGTTAGGGTTAGGGTTAGGGTTAGGGTTAGGGTTAGGGTTAGGGTTAGGGTTAGGGTTAGGGTTAGGGTTAGGGTTAGGGTTAGGGTTAGGGTTAGGGTTAGGGTTAGGGTTAGGGTTAGGGTTAGGGTTAGGGTTAGGGTTAGGGTTAGGGTTAGGGTTAGGGTTAGGGTTAGGGTTAGGGTTAGGGTTAGGGTTAGGGTTAGGGTTAGGGTTAGGGTTAGGGTTAGGGTTAGGGTTAGGGTTAGGGTTAGGGTTAGGGTTAGGGTTAGGGTTAGGGTTAGGGTTAGGGTTAGGGTTAGGGTTAGGGTTAGGGTTAGGGTTAGGGTTAGGGTTAGGGTTAGGGTTAGGGTTAGGGTTAGGGTTAGGGTTAGGGTTAGGGTTAGGGTTAGGGTTAGGGTTAGGGTTAGGGTTAGGGTTAGGGTTAGGGTTAGGGTTAGGGTTAGGGTTAGGGTTAGGGTTAGGGTTAGGGTTAGGGTTAGGGTTAGGGTTAGGGTTAGGGTTAGGGTTAGGGTTAGGGTTAGGGTTAGGGTTAGGGTTAGGGTTAGGGTTAGGGTTAGGGTTAGGGTTAGGGTTAGGGTTAGGGTTAGGGTTAGGGTTAGGGTTAGGGTTAGGGTTAGGGTTAGGGTTAGGGTTAGGGTTAGGGTTAGGGTTAGGGTTAGGGTTAGGGTTAGGGTTAGGGTTAGGGTTAGGGTTAGGGTTAGGGTTAGGGTTAGGGTTAGGGTTAGGGTTAGGGTTAGGGTTAGGGTTAGGGTTAGGGTTAGGGTTAGGGTTAGGGTTAGGGTTAGGGTTAGGGTTAGGGTTAGGGTTAGGGTTAGGGTTAGGGTTAGGGTTAGGGTTAGGGTTAGGGTTAGGGTTAGGGTTAGGGTTAGGGTTAGGGTTAGGGTTAGGGTTAGGGTTAGGGTTAGGGTTAGGGTTAGGGTTAGGGTTAGGGTTAGGGTTAGGGTTAGGGTTAGGGTTAGGGTTAGGGTTAGGGTTAGGGTTAGGGTTAGGGTTAGGGTTAGGGTTAGGGTTAGGGTTAGGGTTAGGGTTAGGGTTAGGGTTAGGGTTAGGGTTAGGGTTAGGGTTAGGGTTAGGGTTAGGGTTAGGGTTAGGGTTAGGGTTAGGGTTAGGGTTAGGGTTAGGGTTAGGGTTAGGGTTAGGGTTAGGGTTAGGGTTAGGGTTAGGGTTAGGGTTAGGGTTAGGGTTAGGGTTAGGGTTAGGGTTAGGGTTAGGGTTAGGGTTAGGGTTAGGGTTAGGGTTAGGGTTAGGGTTAGGGTTAGGGTTAGGGTTAGGGTTAGGGTTAGGGTTAGGGTTAGGGTTAGGGTTAGGGTTAGGGTTAGGGTTAGGGTTAGGGTTAGGGTTAGGGTTAGGGTTAGGGTTAGGGTTAGGGTTAGGGTTAGGGTTAGGGTTAGGGTTAGGGTTAGGGTTAGGGTTAGGGTTAGGGTTAGGGTTAGGGTTAGGGTTAGGGTTAGGGTTAGGGTTAGGGTTAGGGTTAGGGTTAGGGTTAGGGTTAGGGTTAGGGTTAGGGTTAGGGTTAGGGTTAGGGTTAGGGTTAGGGTTAGGGTTAGGGTTAGGGTTAGGGTTAGGGTTAGGGTTAGGGTTAGGGTTAGGGTTAGGGTTAGGGTTAGGGTTAGGGTTAGGGTTAGGGTTAGGGTTAGGGTTAGGGTTAGGGTTAGGGTTAGGGTTAGGGTTAGGGTTAGGGTTAGGGTTAGGGTTAGGGTTAGGGTTAGGGTTAGGAGGTTAGGGTTAGGGTTAGGGTTAGGGTTAGGGTTAGGGTTAGGGTTAGGGTTAGGGTTAGGGTTAGGGTTAGGGTTAGGGTTAGGGTTAGGGTTAGGGTTAGGGTTAGGGTTAGGGTTAGGGTTAGGGTTAGGGTTAGGGTTAGGGTTAGGGTTAGGGTTAGGGTTAGGGTTAGGGTTAGGGTTAGGGTTAGGGTTAGGGTTAGGGTTAGGGTTAGGGTTAGGGTTAGGGTTAGGGTTAGGGTTAGGGTTAGGGTTAGGGTTAGGGTTAGGGTTAGGGTTAGGGTTAGGGTTAGGGTTAGGGTTAGGGTTAGGGTTAGGGTTAGGGTTAGGGTTAGGGTTAGGGTTAGGGTTAGGGTTAGGGTTAGGGTTAGGGTTAGGGTTAGGGTTAGGGTTAGGGTTAGGGTTAGGGTTAGGGTTAGGGTTAGGGTTAGGGTTAGGGTTAGGGTTAGGGTTAGGGTTAGGGTTAGGGTTAGGGTTAGGGTTAGGGTTAGGGTTAGGGTTAGGGTTAGGGTTAGGGTTAGGGTTAGGGTTAGGGTTAGGGTTAGGGTTAGGGTTAGGGTTAGGGTTAGGGTTAGGGTTAGGGTTAGGGTTAGGGTTAGGGTTAGGGTTAGGGTTAGGGTTAGGGTTAGGGTTAGGGTTAGGGTTAGGGTTAGGGTTAGGGTTAGGGTTAGGGTTAGGGTTAGGGTTAGGGTTAGGGTTAGGGTTAGGGTTAGGGTTAGGGTTAGGGTTAGGGTTAGGGTTAGGGTTAGGGTTAGGGTTAGGGTTAGGGTTAGGGTTAGGGTTAGGGTTAGGGTTAGGGTTAGGGTTAGGGTTAGGGTTAGGGTTAGGGTTAGGGTTAGGGTTAGGGTTAGGGTTAGGGTTAGGGTTAGGGTTAGGGTTAGGGTTAGGGTTAGGGTTAGGGTTAGGGTTAGGGTTAGGGTTAGGGTTAGGGTTAGGGTTAGGGTTAGGGTTAGGGTTAGGGTTAGGGTTAGGGTTAGGGTTAGGGTTAGGGTTAGGGTTAGGGTTAGGGTTAGGGTTAGGGTTAGGGTTAGGGTTAGGGTTAGGGTTAGGGTTAGGGTTAGGGTTAGGGTTAGGGTTAGGGTTAGGGTTAGGGTTAGGGTTAGGGTTAGGGTTAGGGTTAGGGTTAGGGTTAGGGTTAGGGTTAGGGTTAGGGTTAGGGTTAGGGTTAGGGTTAGGGTTAGGGTTAGGGTTAGGGTTAGGGTTAGGGTTAGGGTTAGGGTTAGGGTTAGGGTTAGGGTTAGGGTTAGGGTTAGGGTTAGGGTTAGGGTTAGGGTTAGGGTTAGGGTTAGGGTTAGGGTTAGGGTTAGGGTTAGGGTTAGGGTTAGGGTTAGGGTTAGGGTTAGGGTTAGGGTTAGGGTTAGGGTTAGGGTTAGGGTTAGGGTTAGGGTTAGGGTTAGGGTTAGGGTTAGGGTTAGGGTTAGGGTTAGGGTTAGGGTTAGGGTTAGGGTTAGGGTTAGGGTTAGGGTTAGGGTTAGGGTTAGGGTTAGGGTTAGGGTTAGGGTTAGGGTTAGGGTTAGGGTTAGGGTTAGGGTTAGGGTTAGGGTTAGGGTTAGGGTTAGGGTTAGGGTTAGGGTTAGGGTTAGGGTTAGGGTTAGGGTTAGGGTTAGGGTTAGGGTTAGGGTTAGGGTTAGGGTTAGGGTTAGGGTTAGGGTTAGGGTTAGGGTTAGGGTTAGGGTTAGGGTTAGGGTTAGGGTTAGGGTTAGGGTTAGGGTTAGGGTTAGGGTTAGGGTTAGGGTTAGGGTTAGGGTTAGGGTTAGGGTTAGGGTTAGGGTTAGGGTTAGGGTTAGGGTTAGGGTTAGGGTTAGGGTTAGGGTTAGGGTTAGGGTTAGGGTTAGGGTTAGGGTTAGGGTTAGGGTTAGGGTTAGGGTTAGGGTTAGGGTTAGGGTTAGGGTTAGGGTTAGGGTTAGGGTTAGGGTTAGGGTTAGGGTTAGGGTTAGGGTTAGGGTTAGGGTTAGGGTTAGGGTTAGGGTTAGGGTTAGGGTTAGGGTTAGGGTTAGGGTTAGGGTTAGGGTTAGGGTTAGGGTTAGGGTTAGGGTTAGGGTTAGGGTTAGGGTTAGGGTTAGGGTTAGGGTTAGGGTTAGGGTTAGGGTTAGGGTTAGGGTTAGGGTTAGGGTTAGGGTTAGGGTTAGGGTTAGGGTTAGGGTTAGGGTTAGGGTTAGGGTTAGGGTTAGGGTTAGGGTTAGGGTTAGGGTTAGGGTTAGGGTTAGGGTTAGGGTTAGGGTTAGGGTTAGGGTTAGGGTTAGGGTTAGGGTTAGGGTTAGGGTTAGGGTTAGGGTTAGGGTTAGGGTTAG